>NW_026624423.1:0-31879 GCF_030028575.1 Malurus melanocephalus
ACATGAGTTCTTGGACTGCACAGAGGCAAAGAAGACAATCTGTTCTGTGATGAGGATACAATTAGCTCAGGGGTGGATGCCTAGCAATCCTCCCAAAGCGATTGCAGGCTCTGGGTTCCTTGGACCCAAACAGCAGCCCCCTGAGATGCAGCAGAGAGGAGAGAACTGCACAGCCTGGGAGCAGCTTTCAGCAGGGCTGAGCCTCTGTGAAGATCACCAGGCCCAGAGGAGGTGTCAGACACCAGCTGAATTTCTRAATGTCATTTCTCCATCCCTAGCACACAGCCAAGGCGTGATCACCTCTCTCAGAAGTGATGAGACACAAACCTGCTGACCTGGACATGAAGGAGAGCCTTTGCTCCCTTCTTAGCAAGAATCCCCGAGGCAGCACTGAATGCCGAGTTTATATTGTGCTGCAGTGTGATCTGTGAGGAGCTTGCAGTGATGGCAGAGGAGCAGTGTCCCAGTGCAGTGTCACAAACACAGGTGGGTCCCACAGACAAAGATGAAGCAGCAGGGAATGATGTTATTTCAATTTGAATCCTTTTTCTTCCCTGTTTCTTACAAACAGTGGCTACAGGTTGATTTCGTCCAAGTTAAATGCCTGATTTTTTAYAGTTCTTACTTTGACAGAACCTGCAAAATTCCTTGTTCCATTGCAACCCTTTGAATTTCTGATTGTTCTATCAAGAGGCACTAAAATTGGCATCTTATTATTTTCAAGGAAGCCTGGTTTTCCTCACTTTATTMATGGATTAGCCATGCAGGAGGTGCATTCATGTAGCACCAAGTGCTTTATAAAGACCCAGAAAAGCCACAGTGATGTTTCTTCTTGCTTATCTAAATCTGGCTTTTTTTTCTGTATGCTACTCCCTCTTTGATGCATATTTCCTCTTCCCTGGAGTATTCCAGGTATTCCAAAGGGAGAGTGGGAAACACCTGTAGGAAAAGCGAGCTGCTGAAATCTCTGTTCAGTTCCTTCTCTGGCAGCAATTCGTGTTTCTTAAATGGGCTTCTCAAAACACACTGCGGTACTGCCCTATGATGACCTTGCAGAGGAAAAGAATTAAGGAGCTAAATATTTACATACCCAAAACACCAGAAATATTCTGTAAATTCATGATTACTTGTGAATCACATGTTTAACTCAGCCCAAAGAAGCCGTCCCATCTTTGAAAAGGTATTAAGAGGGAGTAACAAGGTAATTTAACCCAATAATGCACGTCCCACGTGATGCAAAAGTGATATTTGATTTCATTCACATCAATTCTTGTCTGCACCATGGTTTTCAGTGATTCCATAAGGTGCACCGGTAAAAATATTACTTCATACATAGATATTCCAGTTATTTATTTAGAATGTGCTAAGATAAACCCCCCATGGGTTAGTATGAATTAGCACCTGGGAGGCTGGTGATAACAAACCCAAAGGTACAAACAAAAGTACTTTACTAATTGGCTGCTTTCAATTTCGTGATTTAAAGTATAATTTAACTTCTAAATTGTAAAGTGCTTGCCTGAAAACCCAGTCTTTCCTAACAGATATTGAGAGAAAATGCTCAGTTYTGCATAAAACTTATAATTCAGATATGTGTTCTTGAAATGATTACAAAGATAAAAAGAACAAAGAAACTTTAAATTATTTATTGTAATACACCAGCTGTGCTTTTTCTCTGCAGTTCTTACAAAGCAAATAAGAGTCAAATGCACTGAAAATGTGAAATAGTTTTTAATCTTTTGAGTAATTTCAAGTCATTATAAATGGAGCTCAGTAAACCCTGCAGACAAATGCAGAGCCCCTAATCAGTGCTGTTCTGAGAGATGGGTCCAAACCCCATTATTTGATAAGATTAGATCCAAGAGTGCTTTCAGGGCATTTTTTGAGGTCTTCACGTGCTTTTCAGTCCCGTGGATAAGCTCTAGCCACACTATTTAAACTCCATTTTTGAGTACAAGTCCCTGTTCATCTCCTCCTCTGTCTCCTGCAGCTCTGCCTCTGCATCAGTGCCTTGATCTCTCACTTCAGTAATTTTGGGAAAAGGCAGACTTGCCTAATTTAATTTTCCCCCTTGAAGGCTGTGCCCCTGGCTGTGCCTTGTGCTGCTCTTTCTCGCTCTCTGTCTTTCATCCTCACATTTCCCTCAGCAGTTGTGTTATTTTCATAGCCACTGAATGCACTTCACTCTGCTCAGGGACCAGCCTGAAAGAAAACTCTCTTTCAGATCGTTTTCAATGGGTGCAGAAATTTACTTTTACAACTAATTCTGGTGACTTTTGAAACTAATTGCAGCAACCTCCAGCCAAACACACAATTAAAAAGTGAAGCACACACTTTAACTCCATTTCCTATTTTCCATCCACTTCCTATTGAAGCTTTGGGGGATTTATATCCATTTTCAAATATGAATGTAAGGAATATCACAGAGGATGCTGACTAAACATAAGTAATTTAAAATTTCTTCTAGTTATCAATTATGGTGCTTCAGTGGTTGTGGGTTTTGAGCTGTAACTAACACTGGCTGCTACAGTGGATCAGGAAATACTTTGATTTAGGTTTATGAAAAGAATAGCCTTTTGAGGGAAACCAAACTTAGATTATTGCTCCAGCAAAGGAAGATTAAAWAATAAAATTAAAAAACAAAACACTACAAAAACTGACCCAAAGCAGAAACAAAACATTCTTATTTAGGATGTGAAAGATGTTCTGCTTACTGGAGCAATTCCCATGTAAGGAAAGGCTGCGGGATCTGGGAATGCTCAGTTTGGAGAAGAGGAGACTCCAGAGCATCTTATCAATGATTATCAATATCTGATGGCAAGGGGCAGTGAAGAAGATTCTGCCAGAGGTATCCAGTGGCAGGGCAAGAGGGCACAAATCGAAATTAAAAAGAAGTCTGGGCATAAGGAAGTCTTGTTTTACCTTGAGGATGGTCAAACATCGACAACTTTCATCCCCAAATTTCAGTCAATTTGGGCATAGGGCAATCAATGAAGGGATCCTTAAATCTGATTCCTTTATCTCACTCCTGCAGACTGCACCTTCTGTATGCTCACAGGGGTCTGCAATTGAAAGTCTGATTTAAGTTGCACTAAATAATTTGAAAAATGGGAAATTAAATGCAAGTTCCCTCATCTTTTCATGATGTGCAGAAGTGCTATAATACATTTTTAAAGTACTGGGGCAGCTACTCCCTGAGGCTTTCAATTCCACTTGGAATCACATAAAACGAGATGATAAAGGACACATTTAAAAAAATTACATGAAGCTTGTTTGTTTTTACTTGGGAAAAGATAAAATACACCTCAGCTGCTCTTCATTTGAATGTATTACATTCCTTTTTGTTTCCCCTCTGTAAAACATTTTTATTTTCTTCTTTTATTTCAGACCATGGATAGACAAATATTTTTCASTAAGTTACAATAAAYAATATAAAAAGATCAGATGCATTGCTTTGATAGCCTGAAATATAAATGCATTTCCAGGGTAGCACTGGGAAAATGGAGTGCACAGGGGTCTCTCAGCTCTTCCTGAGCCAGAAGGTCAAAGTAATGAGTAGTGAGAGGAGACTTGGTAATAAATTTGGACAATGACCTTAAAGAGTTTAAGGTGCAATGAATTGCAAAGGGCAGCAGCACACAGTTTAGGAATTTWAGATTCTTCTCTAGAACTCTATAGGGTTTCCAGACAGGCAGTAAAAGCTGTGAGTCTTTGAGAACCCCAGAATGACACCAGGAATGTGTGGTCAGGCTTCTCCCTGACTCTGCTGCACACCTGAGGATCCCCAGTCCCCAAAATACTCATGAACATATCAGAGAACCCATGAGAAGCCAAATGTTCACCAAAATAATGGCTCACTGCTGCTGAAAGGATCACCACATGCAAAACAAAAGCCTCTTAATATGTGGCTTGCAAGATTTAAACAAAGAATGTAAGCCTGAAGCCAAAATGTACTTAAGGAAATGTGTAATTTYGAACAAGTGCTCCTGCAGCGCCCCTTGGTCATGTTAACTACTTGCAGGTTGTATTTTTAGACAATGAGAGGTCAAATGACTACAAGAAGAGACAAAGTGAACACATAAATCGAAATGGGCCAATTTGAGGAGAGTTTGGAGYCTGTGCTCGCAGAAAACACTGAACAAGTTGGAATTTTTGTATCAAATCCATAGACAGTGCTCATTGTAATGCACRGTAGCTTTGCTGAGTCTTTAATTTAGTGCAAAACACAAACAGCTCCRGCTCACTTGACAAAATGGTACAAGGAGGTAGATTTAGTGCACACCTGTGTGGCAAAGGACTGTGCAAGAGTGTGGATTTGCAAATAATTAAAACATAATTTTGGAAAAGCTTCCCATTAAACCACCTTTCCAATTCATTTACTCTCACCATCCTTTATTCCAAGATCAATTATTCCACAATAATGTTGCGCATGGTTTTACGAGCGCAGGGCTGAATGGAGATTTAAAGGTGGGTGTTGGAGAGTTTAGAGATTATCTGCTATTCCTCAGGCTGCAGCACTGCAGGGAAGATAAATTAAAGAAGCAGAGGCAGGAAAGAAAGCAGTGTTTCCAAAGAACAGCCACCTTTATRAGGAAACCACTCAAACTCATCTGGAGGCAGGACTTTGTGACTTTTTTATGTCCCTCTTCCCATTATCTGCATCCTGCAAGTGCTTCAGGGTCATCAGGTCACARGATCAGGCAGAGAAATAAACCTGCTCTACAGGCACAGAAGATGTGTCTGTATAGACGCAGAGGAAGAAGTGGGTAAAAACATTTTCTTTTTGAAATCTTAGAGAGCGGATCGTGACCCTCATCCCATGCAGAATGCGAAGACATTGCAGATATTCATTCGCCTCTCACACGGTCAAATACTCTCAGCAACAACAATGAACAAACAAACAAAAAAAWCCCCAAATACACCCCCCAACATGCCCTGTTTAGAATAGAAATTAATTGCAAATTGTTGCAGCAGTGTTGCCTCTATTTGCCAGCACTAAGAATAATCTCCTTATTCTAGAGGAAATTAATTTTGATTCTTAGACCTTCATCTCACTTTTTCTTCCCACACAGGGTCAACAACCCTTTTTGCCCAATCTCTTCAACTCAGCTGTAATTTTATTTTTTTTTTTTTGACTAAAAGAAGAACATGTAAGAACTGCCATATACCCCCTGGGTTAGAGCAGAGATCTCCCTGGCTCAATATCTCAGAATCCTGGAATCCCAGGATGGGTTAGGCTGGACAGGCCTACAGTGGCTCATCTGGTGCCACCTCCCTGCTCCAGCAGGACCATCCCAGAAYTGGAGACAGCATTCCAGAGGTGCCTCCCAGGGTTAGGCAGAGGGGAAAGATCACTCCCTGGCCTGCTGGGAATGTTCTCCCCAGGTTCCCATTGATCCCTTGCCTCCAGGATGCTCTGCTGGCTCAGGGACAATTGTCCCCCAGAACCCCCAGAGTTGGTTCCCAGCCTGTGCTGGGATTTTAAATAACCATAGTGAGTGCCTAGGGAACATGGGAAAATAGAGCTGGCATTCCCCAAAGCACTTCAGAGGTTTCTCAGATGAATGTACTGCCTGGCAGGGGAACTATCCTGGTGGATAGATTTTGCTTTCATGGAGATAAGAAGTCATGACATAGCTGGTGGCAGTATGGTAAATGTGATACATCATTTAAACATGGSAGCTTTCATGGAGTGGGAACTAATTCTGTGTCATTCTCAAATGAATTAGATCTGGTTTTGAGCAGGTTGCCCAGGGAGGTTGTGTAATCTCCATCCATGGGGATATTTCAACCTGACTGGATTCAGTCCAGGTGTACAAGGTGATCCCAGGAGATGCCTCTCAACCCACAGGGTGTGTGATTCTCCACCAGTGAGAGCAGAATGCAAGCACTCTCCTTGTCAGCTCCCTCCAGCTCACCGTGCTGACACACTGTGGAGTTTGGATGCTCCACATCAGCATTCAAGGAAGGTTTTCTGCTGAGGACATGCCTGGGGTCAGCTTTAACCCGGCTGCCTGTGAACAGAACACACCCTAGAACKTGTGGCTGCATTCTCCAACGCCTGCAGGAGGAGGAGGTGAGCAGAGCCCCCACAAATGTGATTCCTTTTTGTTACCCCTTGGTTTGGGGAAAGGTTTCTTGCAGTTTAACCGGRAAAGTGAAAGCTCAGGAGCCCAGCTTGCCACAGAGGCAGAAACAGGGCTGGTTTCTGCAGAGGCTTTATATTCTCCACTTGTTCTCCAGTTACAACATAGATTAGGTTACAGCTGGGTTTGGGAAATTAAAGCTCCAAGAGCTCAGTTTATTACTTGATTTTGTAYTTCCCACCCCCCAACTTAGATGGAGAGCTTATGCTGCGAATGTTGGACCAAAGCCTTTGGGAAATAAGCTTAAAGAAGTGAAATTGTTCAATTTTGTTCAATTCAATTTTGTATCATTGCCAGAGACAGGAAGAGGCTGATTAGAGCGAGTGGTTTGCAGTGGTGGAAAGCCTTATGGTGCCTTTCCTTGTTGCAGCCAATGTGATGATTTTAATTAAGGTTAGGGTTTGGAAATCTGAAAGAGGCTGTTCTTCAGGGCCACAGGAATAAAGAAGAGGGACAATAACAGCACGCCCTTTATGTGGTGTGTTTGTGGAATGTAATGTAAGTTGCTGTTAGCAGTGCTCAGGAACAGGGCTGTGAGCTGAAAGAGCACACAATCACTCTCCTGCTGGATTCTCCAAATCCCCCAGGGTTCTGGCAGGAAAGAGCAGCTTCACTCTCCTTACAGAATGATCAGAACCCTAAATCRGAGCACCTGGAACTGAGATTTGGGAAGAGGCTTAGCCTGGGACGCTGTTAGATTGTCCTGSGGTGATTCTGCAACGTGAGGTCACTTGTGTTTGCCCTTCTGGCAGAGATTTTCCGCTTGTTTGTGGTGCAACTGGGAATTGTGATTAGTGCCAAGGCCTTTTCAACAGCATTTTAATGTGGATCACCAGTGTGGGAAAAGACCTGCTAGTATTGATTGATGCCTTACATTTAACTCTGTAATCCACTGCCCAAGAAATTGTGGAATAAGTTTATCCACATGATAATTGAAGCCAAAAGTTCATTTCCAGCAGTTTCATCATGTGCCATTAGAGCTAAATGAAAACTCTGTGTCTTTAAAGAAATTCTCTTTGAATCTCTAATGTTTCTTTAAAACCCAGGAGATGTAAAAACGTATAATGAGATTATCCTAATTCACCCCCAGTGCCTCTTTTCCCTAATATCAATTAGCACCAGGCATGGATTGTAGTTAGGGATAAAAGGAAGGTCACAGCCCATTTCCTCACTTTCAGGATCCAGCAGCATCCAGTTAAAAAAAAAAGTGTTTCTGAATATGGATAATCATGTCTTGGGCTGCCATGTTGTGGGAGAGCTGAAATATACYCAGGAAGAGTTCTTTCCCTGCCTTTGAGGGCTTTTCCACAACTCTCTACACAATTTTGAGTCCAAAACATCAGTTCTAACCTTAAATKATATATAAAATTAAATGTGGGATAAAATTTTGTCCTCAACCAGTACCAGCCAGTGCCAAAACCCTCCACAGGGAATTTTAGTCACTTGGCTGTGGTAGAAAACCCCCATATTTTGATCTCTTATATCCACCAAAACATTCCTTATCACCAAAGCCCTTGCAGGAGGCTGCAATAAACCTTTAATCTTTGATTTTTCTTTATCARCTCTTAATGCTGATCAAATTTTAGAGCACCATTACCTCCCCACTAATCCTCTTCCTACCCTCGGGAAATTATGAGCACAGAGGAACAAACTGGGCTACAGAACATTTGTATTTCCTGTGTCATAGCCCAGATCTGCCTGCCTGTACTGGACCTTTTCCCTAAATCTGTGCTTGGACTTTCCCARCCACTGGAGGCTCTGCAGAATCCATTGGGATCCTCAGTCTTTAAGTTCACAAACCCCTGCCATAACAAATGCAGATCCCAAAGCCTGCTCAATACACTAAAAAGAGGCTTTGATTCACTCAATCCCTTCAGAATTCTCATGGTTGTGCTGCATCCAAGGGTRTAAATAAATCCTTCTGCTTTTGGCTGCTCTGATCTCACCAGAGGCACAYCAGTGGGATAAATGATAAATTTAGGAGGTAAATGGAAGAGACAACAGAGATATCATCAGAGATAAGGCAATTTCCAGAGTGCTGAGCCCASAGGCACCCAGCAATGGATACCCAGCACCAGCACCCAAGCCCTGGCCCTTATTGTAGCCTGAGATTATGAACTGGATGATGTGACAAGGCTCAGACCCCAGGAATCCTTTCCTGATTCTGGAGCACCAGCCATGATCAGGGCAGGAAATCCAAGCTGTAATTACAGCTAAGGAGGCAGCACCAACAGCAAAATGCAACTTAAGGCAGCAGCTCCTGGTGATAACCTCTTATCTCTCRCTGTTAGATAAGGGGAATCCAATAGAAAATGTCTTCTTCACATCCTCTTCCCTCAAATCTTAACCCTAAGCAGAGTCATGACCCAGCCTTGAATTACACCTGGGAGCTGATAGCTCTGACAAAAGTGGGTATTTGACAGAAATCTTTGAGAGCACCAGCCTTCTTCCTGTCTCAGTCCTGCATTCATCTCAGGGATCGCAGCCGCTTTTCACAAGAACTGCTCCAAAAACACCACCTCCACCACTTGCACTTCCCAAAGCTTTTGAACAGGAGGTCATGCTTTTTACCTTGTGTGATATAACCTGAAAATCAAAAACACTTGAGCTAATTGTGCTTCCCTGTTTCAAAAAAAGATGCAAGAAGAACATCTTCATTTAAAAAAAAAATTTAAAAGTGCTAATCTCTCTGAGCCTTCTGTGTGTGAGGATAAAATACTCTGATTTTCTTTCAGAGAGCCACCCAAAGATAGGAATTGCCTCAGCTGCAAGSAAAGGATGAAATGCATTCCTGGCTTGGCTGTCAGTGCATTCCTGAGAAATAAAGCCTGGAATTTCCAGCTAGGCCTTGCTTGAACCTCAGCGCTGAAAGAGCAGCAGATAAGCCTACTAAACACTTGCTTTTTATAAAGATTTTCTCTGTTCCCAGAGGAAAAAAGCCCTCAGCCAGCAACTGTAATCTGTTCTGCAGAGGGGAATCAATAATCGGCAGGAAACTAAATAGTGAGTAACACTGTCCTGGATGGGGAGAAATGGAAATTAGGGTTCTGCTGCAAATGAGGAATGACAGAAACAAGGGAGGRAAAAAACAAACCTGCCATGTAACTCCATTTGCAAGAAAATGGGTTTGCCTGCAATCTCACCGTGAGAGAGCAAAAACAGGAGCAAAACACCTCTGTGACACAGAACGGAGTGGGTTTCATTCAGAATAGAAACATGGTTTTTATTGCAGTGTCAGAACTTGGGCAGGCTGCAGTGTCATTCATTGGACCGGTGCAAATTGTCTCATTGTGAGTCACACGGCCAAATTCAGAGCTGTTCTCGCAGAGCCCTKATGGAAAGAGTTATCTGGCTTTAGAAAGTGCAATAATCTGGGAGATTGACCCAAAAGGGACATTTCTTGTCCCACAGAGGCTCAGTGGCCTCTGCAGAGCAAGGTGAAAGTTCCTTCAGAATTCAATCCTGCTCCAAGCTGTTCACTGCCCATCCCTTCTCCTTTCCCTGTTTGTGGCACTGGACGGTGCATACAGCAACATGGTAACATTTATTCGAACAAATTAATGCTGATAGCATGATAATAATGCCAATTACACTTAATTCCCTCGCAGACTGTGGAGCTTTCTGTGTCTTGAGCGTGGCRCAGACTGGAAGGTGCTGCTCAGTGGAATACAAGATTCTAATTTTACATTCAGTAGCCTAGCAGTCATTGCAATTAGCACTAATTATTTCTTACATCTCAGCTTGTTAGCGAGGCACATTTTTATACCCCAGACTCTGAGAGGWTCCAACCTATCAAGGTAATGCAGTTGAACAGATTTGTCCCTTATCTCTTTTATTTTAGTTATTTTTTTAAAGGAGGCCACCATCAGAAGCTGGGATTGCCAAGGGCGGGTCTGATTAGACTCACATGTCTGCCCAAGACTCTTTTTGGACCAGAGGAGAATGGTCAGACCTTGGCAGGGTCAGGCTCCAAAAATAAGACCAGCCTTGAAGCATCAGAAGCAGTGAGTGACATCTGGACACTGGTTTTATGGCATTGTAGCTTGGTATWGCAGCATTAATACCATATTTCATATTTTTACACAAATCAAAACCCGATATGCTATTGCAGGACTCATATCCCCCTATTACAGCAAGTTGGGTGATCACTCAAAAACCATGATGAATATTGAAAAGGTCAAAATAATAACTCACAATATGACAATGCTCATTTTGGACAATAACTTCTTATTTTTTCCCCCAGCACACACCACAAGTCAACATTAATCCATTCTTCTGATAAAATTTACAAAGAGACAGRGAATTTTCACAGGATGAATACATTGACATTCCAAGATTCACTCCTCCAACCTACTGACACTTCTTTCTGGTTATAGGTACATTTTCCTTGACTCTCAGCATATAAAATGATCTCTTGCCTTATTAGAAACAGAGCTGAAGGCTTTCCCACAGTCCAGAATTCTGGGAGTTCATGCTTATTAAAAATAGTAATGCCCCTTATTAATTYGTCTAAGACTTCCTCAACCTCTCTGGCTGAAAATAGTGACTGGCAGGAGAAAATCTGTCCGTAAATCTTGAAAATTATTTCAGGTTCAAAAACATGAATTCTTCTCATATGTAACAAAGTTAAATAACAAACTTGAGAAACTTGATGCGAAGTCATCTGCCCTGGAGATAAATAAATTTCTGTGCATGTGAAACACTGCCCTGAAACTGTAGAATTAGAGAATTAGGGGTGAAAGAGTGGAGGTTTTCTCTWTGAGTAAGACAAACATGTATTTTATCCTGAAAATGATCTTTTTTTCTGCAATAACTTTAAAAAAAAAATCACAAATCCATGAAACTTCTTCCAGCTTGTGGCTGGCAACCATTGGAAAAATGGCTTTTGGAACAAAAAAAGCTTGTCCAGAGATGAGCATCGTCCAGAGACATCTGTCCAAGTGTGGGAGGGTCTGGGAAATATACTCTCACAAATTCTCTTGTGGTTTTTTCCATCCCTCCATGGACAAAAATCCCAGTGCTCCTTTCCCTTGGAAGTTGCACACGTGGATGGATTTTAAGCGGAAACAACAAACCTGTGGTTGATGTTGGCACCTCTGGGTGACCTTCTGGTGTCACACCCTGCTCCAGACCTCCTGGACAGGCCATCAGTTCAGTCCATTTAGCTGTTCTGGAGGAAAAAAAGGCTTCTTTGGGGTGAATTCTTCCAGTTTGGTCCAAGGCCCAACAGCAGAAGCAGAGAGGGATATCCCTGCAGGAATGGCTTGGAGCAGGACTGGGAACAATGTCGTGGTGGTGGCAGGATTGGGAACATGGGGTGTGGATCATGGTGTGAGGCCCAACAGCACCACCAGCACAAAATATGGAACTCCTTTCCTTGTCAAACATCCACATTTTGATTCCTGGCCAGGAACTAGAGCTCACRGAGACGAGAACAGACCTCAAATCTAATTTCAGCGAATGAAGTGAATTCATTTTGAATCGAGGAGCTGAACTGAAAGCTATGACAATTTATTACTTGCTCCAAATTAATTAAACTTCAGGGAACGAGAAAAGAGCAGAAAATTGCATGTTATTGACATAATTAAAATGCATCGTTTGTTCTCCTATTTCATTTTTTGTTTTGCTAGGGGATTAAAAAAAAGCTTGGGGAGAAAAGCTTTTTGAGTGAGCAGTGAAAGTGATTAAAAGTAATAAATTTTGGTATGTTGAGATGAAGGTATAGATCACTTGTTAAGGAGGGTACACAGTGTCATTTACTGACATTACAGCAGATTTGGAAGCATCATCTGCTAAGTGAAAGCTGGCAAAAAGCATCAGAGATTGATTTCCCCCTTCCATTGAAACACTGTTCAATACTGCAGGAAAAACACTGTGTCCTTCAGAGCTTTGGGGATGGACAGAGAGCAGGGGRAAAATCCCTGCTGGTGTTTGGGAGAAAACAGGATTTGGGCAGCAGGCATTGGGCAACATTGATTTATGCCATAAACATGTTGAATTTAAATCACTTTGTAGAAAAAATAATATATAGAAAGTTATTCAACAGCTCATAGAAAAAGGTGTATTTGGGAGGTCAACTTTTTCTTCTCAGTGGTCAATTTAATGAGCAAGGTGAGGTAATTTAAATAAATGGAAGCACTGAAAATGGAGGGGAAAAYGGGAAAATTCAGAATCAATTTCRGCTCAAGGGTTAYRGCACAAATTCTGYGAAACGGCGTCATAYCCAACAGGATTTGCTGCATCYTCCACTTCCAASCTCTTGTGTATTATTTTCGATATTTAAAAACTATATCCAAAATACAGAGAATCTTTATATTTTGCATGTTTKTCCCTGTTGTCTGAAAGCTGAGTAAATGCATTTTGAAAATAGCAGGGATTTGAAGGCCAAATCTGCCTCACTCTGCTGGTGGTGAGGCCTTTCATAGGATTCCTCAGGAAATCATCAATGGATGATAAAAATCAGCAAGACAGGAAACAATAAAAAAAAATCTCAAACCTCTTTTTCCAGATGACTCAGCCTTAGTGATGCTCAGGGTCTGCACAAGGAGACYCCAGCATGGGAAAGGCAGCAGGAATGGAAAATCAGAAAGAAAACACCACCATGGTCACGTGGATGAAACAACCAGATGTTCAGGGTTCAGTGATATTAAATTCTGTCAGTGCTAAGRAACAGCAAGTGAAAGACTGTGATGGGAAGAAGATGGAAAATTGCTGCCAGACACCCACCCAGCTGCTCTCCCTGCACTTCCTCAGCAAGATGGGGAGGAGAATTTCAAGGGAAAGCTCAAGGTGAGGACAGGGAGAGCACTGAGCAGTTGCTGTCATGGGCAAACCAAGGTGGACTTSGGTAAACAACAATTTAATGTATTGCTGAGTATTAACAGAGTAGGGAAGTGAGAAATTAAAATAAGTGTAAAAACTTCTCTTGCCTCTCTCCCTTCTTCCCAGGACTGAGGAAAAACTTTCCTTGAGAGATCAAGCTCTGGAGCAGAGACCAGAGAGAGGGTATGGAGTCTTCCCTTCCCTTCCCAGAAGTTCCCTTCCCTTTTCTTCTTTTTCCTTTTTTTCCCATGACTGTAAAATTTTTCTTCAAGGCAATGGTGTGATCACTATTGTAAACTCACATGATCCCTGAGGCTGGAATTTCAGAGACATGTGAATGTGTGAAGCATTATCACTCCAACATAACGATAGAAAGCAGTTGAAGCCTCTGATCAATGGCTGAGGGGATGTGCAGCCACAGCTCTTCCCCAAAACACTCTGCTGCAGCCACARGAGCTGCCTCTGATGGATTTTATTTTGAAATCTGCCAGGGATAACTTTGAGCTTGAGCTTGGGGTGAAGCCAAATCCCCAAAAGCTGGGTGTCTTTGTGTGTGTTTCTGTACAAACCACCCAGCATTGCTCTGGGGGGTGAGAGAAGGTGGGATAGGCTCCCTGGCTCTGCTGCCTTACCAATCAGGCTAGCCTGAAACAGCCCAGACAAACTTAAGAGAATGAGAATATAACTTTAATCCAGGCCTAACAGGCCTACTGGTACATCAGGGCAGACAAAAGCCTCCTCCTGAGGCTACACCCAAAATGGACAGCGGGTCACGAGATCTCCACCTTTTATAAGCTCTGCTTTATTAACATACTGGGTCTTATTTCTCCAAACTTGATCCCCCCAAACTTCACCCCAAACTTGCTCCCCCCCAAACTCGCTGTTGTTTCCATATTTTGGGGCTCTCGGGCAGTGAGGTGTCCTTGGATTTAGGCTCAGAGAGGGATTGTTTTGTCTAAAGATGAGAGAACGGTAGTTTTAGTGTTGTACTAGAGAAATACAAGAATACAGATGCATGAAAATATAGAAACTAAAAATCCGAAGGCATCAGCTGTTGATCCCAGGTTTCAGAATTTAGAGATAAACTGCTGGAGATTCATTAATTTATAAATGGCAAAACAGGGGTGTAGAATTCCAGAATTACACAATCTCTAATATGGGAAAATCCTCTTTGATCATCAAGTCCTGTTGTCAAAACTGCACCACTCCCAGGTTCCCCACTAATCCACATCCCCAAGTRCCACATCTGTGTGATTTTTGAACAATTCCAGGGATGGGGACTCCACCACTGCCCTGGGCAGCCTGTGCCTGACCACCCTTTCCATGAGGAGATTTTCCTTAATTTCCAATTTCAACCTCTCCTGGTGCAATTTGAGGCCATTTCCTCTCATCCTGGCAAAAGACAAAGTGGCAAATATAAAAGCAGGGAATAACTTAAATAACTGGGGCTGCTGTCAAATTTCCTTTATTTCCTTTAGATCTCATGGGAGTGGTTTGATCCCTCAGGCAGGCCAAGATCTCATGATCCACTGGTGCTTAATTCTTAAATGTGAAACTTTAGTTCAAAGGCTCTGATTAACCGGTGCAAGTTTGTGTCACACACGGTGCAGCCATTCAAAGTTGGGAAGTTATGGAAATCAACTCAATTAGAAAATATTCAATTGATTAATTAAACAAATAAAATTTAGAATTTGAAATAAAATAAAATAAAATTTTAGAAATTTCATTGATATCAAGAACAACCAAAGAACAAGCAACAAATTCTCTCTCCTTCATCCAAGTGACCCAAAGCTCAAAAGGCARTGAGGAAATGGGCCCTAATCCACTTACCCCATATTTGGTGTCCCCAAAATAAATTTGAAGTATGAAATAAGGAGAAAGTAGGATTTTTAATGGCAAACACTGCTGTGGAATTGTAAATGAGCATGATCTTAAAGAAACATCTCATGCCCGGTGACAAATGGCGTCTGTTGGGAGAAGCATTGTGGGAAATTAGTGACAGGAAATTCTGTGTAAGGTCCCTTCCCACTCAAGATATTCTGYGATTCAGTGCAAGAAAAGAAAACAAAAAAAACCAAAAATGTCAAATTTTAATTCCGCAACTTCAACATCTGCCTTGCTCACTATCACATCASCAAAACTTATTACAACAGGAACTCACTAATTATCTGAAGAGATGATAACAAAAAAAGTCCTGTTCAGCAGAAATTCTGAAAGCAACCAGACTTTCTCTTGTAGCTTTTTCCAATACAAACCTAAATGTTAAAACAACCTGCATTTCACGTGGCCTTAGTTTTGATATATTCTTTTATTTTTCTCCTTTTAAAATACAGCAGTGCCTTGGGAGCAAGAGGAAAGGCTGGGAAGGACAGCCCCTGAGGGGTGAAAGATGAGGGTGGAAGAGCTAAACCTACATCTCTGTGTAAGATTTCTGCCCTAATTTCCTTCCCCACTGTGTGTCCCCTGCACAGCTCCACAAGTGACACTGGTTTTATGATCAGCACCCTCTGACTGGGGTATTTAATAAGGTTCTGTCAAACCTTACAAGTCTCTGAATTTGATTTTRTTATTAAGAAATGATTGAGCTCTTTCTGCTGGAGTAAATTTGTCCTGAGAAAATTTGGAGATCTTTTGGCTGAGAGAGGATCAGGGTCATTATTTTTAGGCACTGGGTGCGAGGAATCAAAGATTGCCATGGGGCCATGTTAGTTCTCTCCAAATTTAACTGGGAATAGCCAACAGCTCAGCTGGAAAAAGGGAAAGATGGATAGTAATAAAAATGATTAAAAATAAATTAAAAATTGGAAAATACATCCAAAGAAACATTTACTGAAAGGTTTAGTGATTGGGTTGTGAGTGTAATTGTGCACCTCAGCCCTCTTGTACTCTGTAAACACCTTAGTTTCTGGAGGAGAACCTCATTCTGCAGAGCTCTGAAATCTGCTAAAAACCCCAGGTGGTACTGTGATACTGGATAAACTCATTTTTCCATGATTGTATGGGAATGTTGTGTTACAGCAGCAATTCCAGCTGATGGCTCCAGTTTTGTGGTTTATAAGTTTAAGCCAATTCTCTTCAGATTCCCTCTCAGAAAAAGAGGAAATTCAGGCTGCAGTAATTCATAGCTCCTTAAGACTCCCTAAGTTGTGTTTCATCCCATGCTGGTAATGAGGCATTTTTATTCTTAGGAAAGGGAATCTGATCAGAGATTGATCCAGCTGTGAACTCCTGAAGGTATTTTCTGGGAGGTGAGTTGATTTTGATGAATTACCTCCTACCCCAGGGTTGGTARATCTGGGTGTGGTTGAGGACTCTCTTTGCTCCTCTCCTGTTCCATGAGGGACTGAGATGGTCAGAGTTGGACACTTTTTCCTTAAAGAACAATGTGGGGTTTATTTCTATTTTCTCACCTTTCAACAAGTGGCTATTTAAAGTGGTTTCTTTTCATAAAAGGCAGAAAAAAACCACCTTAAATTGAAAAAACAATAGATGGAAGGGAAGATTTAGGAAATTATTGCAATTCATCACAGGATAATATGCTAGCACAGAAGGGATAAATCCAGACCGAGTGAATGGTAAATTTGTAGAATTGCTGCTGCTTACACATTCCAGGATCCCAGACAGGGAATTTGGGATATGGAAGCAACAGGATCAAATCAAACAGGTAGGGGAAAAAGAAATCTTGTTTTTTTTATTTAATAAATGAAATTAAGAAATAATCATTTGTTTTGAAGGCTTTTCCTGTGTGCTAGGCTTCAGTCAAGCACTGAAAAGCAAAGCCCTTCTGCCCCAGCAGCACAGAGGCAGAGTCATCTCACAGCTACAAGACAGTGAMAGAAAGGAAATTGGAATTGGGAAAGTCCAATTAGATGGGCAAAAGTGATCACCAAACTCCAGGGGTACAGAGACTCTGTGGAAATACCAAAAAACAACAGGACAAGTCTCCCCAAAATCTTCCTTTGGTGGTTTTATGATGTTTATCAGCTCATRCAAACCTGTGAAGGCACCATGGACAGCTCCTTTCACCAAAGCTGAAAAACACACAGAGAGAAAACTGAATTTTCTATTTAAGATTTTCTCTTTAAAGATTTTTCTTAGGTGCTGGCTGTGGGATCAGCAGGAAAGATGGAGGGATCTGGTTTTCCCTGGAATGGCTGCCTGGGACAGGGACAGAGAGCAGGAAGGGAGAACAGAAAGCAGAGACTATTCCCAAAAATAAAATATTCATCTGGCAGCAYRTCTTMTTATCAYGGCCCRGCTCAGCATTTGACACTCCACAGCYRAAGTTATTCCTTTGTGCTGGTTTTATTTCTGGGTTGACTCGGATGYTCCCCTCGTTCTGTGCAGCACCTGCTTCATAACTCAGATCCTCACTCTCAGGGAAAAGAGAGGATGAGTTTTAAAAGCCAAATTTTAAATGCCAAGAAGAAGAAAAATTAACATACAAATGGGAGCAGATGTTGCTCTCATAAAGGTTCAGAGCACACGCACAAAAAAGTCTGTGCTGAACGCTGCAGAGGGTTTAATCTCCTTGCTGTCTCTTCCACCTCTCTTTTAAAAACTGGAAATAATTTTAAGCCCATTTCCGGATAGATGGCCACCAGTCTCAGACTGTCATTTATTTTCCTTCCTTTCAATATATTTACTCCCAAAGAACCAACTCATGTTCCAGTCCAGGACCATGGAACAGCTGATTGCTATGGACTGCAACAAGTTCCCAGCTTAATTCCATGCACTGTGGCAACCTTCTCCTCTCACAATATTTAAATGCAAATTACAAAGTAGAAAGCTYCTGAGAAGTACCAGTTCTCTGTCCCCCAAATTTAAACCTAAATTGAAGAATTCTTCCTTTATCAATAAACAAATTGGAGAACACTTCCCTTCCCTCAATGATGGATGATGGGATTTGCCAGCTACTGCTGACATGACGTCCCTACAAACCAGACCTACATCTCTGTAGGATTTCCTRTGGAAAGCAGCAGATAAATAATTAAACATGTTTGTGTAGTGGAAGTTAATGGGAGCAAATCAGGAAGCRTTCCTGAGCGTGGAACTGGGACAGGATTTTGTCTTTTAATCATTGTGAGCAGAAAGGAAACAGAGGGAAAGGCACCAGAGAAAGAGCAGAAAGTTAATTAARATGCACAACCTTCTGGTGTTTCAAAATCGCAGATTGACCTGGGGCAAATTTCCTGTTCCATCCACCAGGATGTTCTGTAAACACAGACTTACAGAGCATTTGTTCCTTTAAAATCACATGGAAAAGCTCCTTTTTTTTAATTTCTTTTTTCTTTTTTTTTTTTTTTTTTGGCCAGCTGAGTCATTTAAGCAGGTAGTATTCTGTGTTTTGCCATTTACCAAAGCTCATTTGTAGTCTTCTCTCACCAGTCCATTTAGAAATGTTGGTTTGGTTTTTTTTCCTCCAGAATATGAACCCATTTCTAAACTTCTCAAATAAAAGAAGCTGGCTTTGGAACCATAAAACCACAGTTGCACAGTCTTCCCTGTGGCCCTAAAGTAGATCTTACACTTAAAAGGTATTAATTTTTTTATCACTTTGGAAGCTCCAGGTTTCTGGACTTTCACTGTGACATTTCCTATATATCACATTACTTAAACCGTTCCACATCAGTCACTCCAAAAATCAGGTGTTAGAAATCCTCAAAGAGGGATTTATTATTTGTATCTAAGGAGGTTGTGTTCTGGGCTTTTTAGGGCTCTGGGTGTTTTTAGGACTCCTCTCTTGGCCTCTGCCTCAGCTGTAGTTCTTTATTCCAAGGAAGCAGATTGAAATTTCCCTGTTTGCCATCCAAGGGGGCTCTTCTGAAATTCCAAATATCCATAAAACTATCCAGGGACAATAAACGTAAATCCACAGAAGTTACTTTATTTGGGTGGAAACAGTTCTACCAAAAGGAGAAAGAACTGTTCTGTGTAACTGGGGCAGTGACTTGGTTTGCTCCTGGGATGATTAAAGATCAGTARCAAACTGATTATTCCCAGAATCACAGAATATTCTGAGTTGGAAGGGACCCACCAGGACCCCAGAGTCCAACTCTTCAGTGAACAGCCCACCAGACTGAATTTTTCACCACGACYCTTCCAACCAGAGCCACTTTGGCTGTGCTAAATCCCTGTGCACTTTAAAAACAGCCCTTTGGAGATCTGCAGTGATTGGAAATCCAGCAGCTGAGACACCGCGAGGTGTGAGGATAAATGGGAATAAACAACACCCGTGCTCTGTGGGAAATTYCAAACCTTTCAATCCTGCATGAGCACGAAGGGAGAGAGAGGTGAGGATGCTTTCACCTTGTTCCTTTTCCCACATTTTTCCCTTTGCCACGTGGAAGATGCACAGTCTGAGCCCTGCCCCATGTGTGCTTCACGCAGTGTTTAAATTTTAGATTTAAAATTCTTGGGGCTCTCCACTGAATAAACTGGGGAAATCAAAAYGTATTTTGCAGAATATTTATTAGTCTTGTTTAATAGAGGTTAAGATTATTTTTGTTTTAATTCTGCTGAGCTAAAGAGTAGAATAACACTGATAATATCTGCAGATAGACAAYGCCTGTGGTGCTTCAAACAACACCCCCTTATTTAGAGATTAAGGAAGTGATTGGATTCCACMCAGACTAATTAATGGTAATCTACAAAATCATTCAAAGGCTTTAGTCTGGCTCAGCTCTAATCTCTTTCAAACTCTTTCAAACTCAAACCACGCAGACAACAGAAGGTAAAAACTTGAGGAAAGATGGTGTTGCTAAAACCAAAACAAACAAARTTCCCAAACACCATTTACTCACTTTAATCTGTATTTTTTTTTAGGTGGAACATGATGAGTTGGTGATTAACAGGGAGGCCGGCTTAGCAAGACAGACTTCAGACACCTACAGCATAAAATAATAAAATAAAATAAGCTAAACAAAATAAAACAAAATAAAACAAAATAAAACAAACCACCTTGTGTTTGGAAGGTTGAAATACAGGAAGGGAAAAGAAAGAAAGGAATGTGTTCTTTGCTGAGGTTTCTGGAATGCAGGGTTTGGAAATGTGTGAAAGCCCACACAAAACTTTGAAAAATCTGTGCCTGTTATATAATTATATGCTTGTAGGATTACAAACATGTGCAGAGAAATAAATTCAGAGAGGCTTAACTATATTAGTTTTATCTCTCTGGAACCATGCTTAGGATGAAATTCCCAGTTTTCCTGATCGAAATAAAGCAACAAATTTGCAGCACACAGTTCCTGTAGTTTGTATTTTATATTTTATTGGGCCAGATTTGGTATTACAGGCAGGAGTGGAACCCTGTGCACRTTGCACCTGTGATCATGAGAAACCTAAAGTGCAACAGATGGAAGATAATCCATGAAAAGTGTTTTTTTTCAGGGAGCAGGGTGATCCCGGGAGTGGCAGTGAGCAGAAAAACAGCAGAACCTGCCTGACATGTGGCTCTTCCTGGGGCTCCATGTGCCAGAATTCCTGAAAATCAATATTCTGACCTGGCTTCTGACTTAGAGAAGAGAACAAAAAAACTCTCTGCCACAGATTTGGAAGGAARGCAGGCAATATTTTGGGGAAATTAAAATTTTCCTGTCATTGGCTCCCCTCTAATTGTGTTGTAATTGCTGTGGGTCAGCTTTGGAAAAAGGGCTGTCCCAGAGGGAGGAGGCACTGGAGAGAAAAAGGTATWATAGGAGAAAATGTGTAAATGAATGTCCCTGAAAATTAATAAAGGAAGTCAGGGAGGATGGATGCCAGGCTCTCAAAAATGCTGCAGTGGGATAAAAACCAGTAAAAAAAGGAATTATTGTCTTGGGAGCGTCTAAACACAACGTAAGATTCTTTAAATATATAAAGGGAAAGAGACAAAGGGCTGAAAAGTGAAGTAATTAGCCCACTAAGGGATTAGAGAGAAACTTAATACAGAGTGAACAGGATAGAGTGGGAAAATTAAATGAGTTTTGCACTTCTTAGTATCCATGAGGGAAATCTGAGCTGAAAGAGGATAAATAAAGGAGCCCTATTTTCCAGCTGCTGAATGGAGCAAGGGAAAGGATGACACTTGGACAGGTTAAAAATGGCTAAATCCAGAGAAAGCTTCAAGAAAAGGAGTTATCCGTTCCATAACTGAGAGGGAATGAGAGACTGAGCAGGTTCTTTGGAGACGAGGAATGTTCAGGAAAATAGTGAAATGGTGAAGAGATGGCTTTTCCAGATCCTCAAATCCATCTGGGATGGTGTGCCGTGGAGAAAYGCAACATGAAAAGGTTTAATGCTCTTATTTAAGCAGTTTGTGATTCCCTTTCAGAAAGGATCAGTCYTGTTTACCAAACATACACCCCTCAACAGCATAATTATTGAAAAATTACGTGTATTTACTTACGGGAAGAAAAACAGCAGAAGGAAATTAGAGAGAAAGTTAAATACAAGAAATACCAATTTTGTTAAAATAAATCTGAACATCAGAAGTTATGACAATCCACTCAGGCTTTTGCAGCAGTTCTGCTGCTAATTACRTAAAAGTATTATGCTGCATACAGAAGAAATAATCTCCAAATTATCCTCTTTTGCAYTGCCAGTGTTGCAGTCCAAAGCAATTGTTGTGTATTATTGGTAAATAATAGAGTTAAAAGAATTAGTCCTTGTCCTGGTTTTACTCGGCCTGATTTTTGGTGGTGGGGGGATGGGATCAATAAACCACAAAAGTGGCTCCTGTGAGGAAGTTCTAGAAGCTTTCTCCTTCTCCAGCAAAAGGAGCCCTGCCCCCTGTGTTTTAGGGCCCATCTATGGCTCTGAGGTTGATGGACAGGCTGCTGGTCAGGCCTGGGCCAATTGCACAGGTTGGTTACACCTCTGTGATGATTCATGGTCTTGTACTTAAGAAGAATTCAAAACAAGATAGAGTGCAGGCACCATTAGTTCTTAGATTGTTAGTATCATCCCCTGCACTGGGGGAGGACAGAGGAGGAGGGTGAGGACAGAGGAGGAGGGTGAGGAGATGTAAGAAAATATTGCAGACCCAAGGTCACAGTAAGAAGAAGGCAGGTGCTGTTGCTGTGGGGCTCAAACATGGAGAAAACAAACTGTTCTCTAAATAACTGTTTGTTCTGTGGGAGACCTGTACAGAAAAGAGAAGCTCTGCACCTGAGATAAAAAACCTGGCCTTGGAGGACTGGACTGATCATAAGCCAAAACAGGGAAGAGGCTTGGCCCCCACCTCATGTCTGAAGAAACAGGTGCTTAGAAGAAGCTGTGTTTTGCCAGGAGATTTGTGATTGTGGCTGAACAACACAGTTCAGCCTTGGAGAACATTCTTTCCTTTCTCCCACGAGGTAAAGAAAAGACTCCCTCACCATCAGCAATTACACGCTGTCTATTTCTTGGGAAAAGAACTTCCACAGCTTGGAGCTGTAAGAACACTTTTCCTATGATGCTGGACAACAACCTTAATGAGTAGTTTGATCGATGTTAAAACTTTAATTCCTGCCCCTCTTTGTATGCAGGAAGACATGGGGGGTGGGGGGAGGGGTAACCTGAGAAAGAGAAAGGCTCCCAGAAAGGATAACAGGTGTCTTAAAATGTCTGGTTTTTTTTATTTTCTTCCCCTTGTAAATTTTCCCCTATCTCTGTTCTCCTCCCCGGTGCAGTAGTATTCTTAGTAGTTTTTAGTAATAAATCTATTTTGCACTTAACTTATTTCAGCCTGTCTGGCCATTTTCTGGAGCATATATATATATATATATATATATATATATCTTTCAATTATGTTATCTAAAAGCCATAAATTTTAGTGTTAATTGGGCTTTTGCTCTCCCTTCTTCCTCTCCGGTGCCAGGGGGGGAAAGTTGTTGGGTGCCTCTGGCTTTCGGCCCAGTTCAAACCACGACATTTTTGGTGCATTGGCCAGGAAAGGGAAAAAAATGGGTTTAAACCCACAACATTCCTGATCCAAAAAAATCATCATTCCTGTACAAAATTCCTTATAAACAGAATAAAATGAGTATTCTATGAAAAGAAACCTCAAAAAAATGGGTGACACTTTCCCAGTTACCCCACAGTCTGTACTGGTACCAGTCTAGTGCCTCAACCATAGAGATTATTAATCTCCAGAAAATTATCTGTAATCAAATGATGGGATTTACTTACTCTTTCAATGCCACTGGGGTCAAAAACTTGCCTTTAATGATTGCATTCATGATGTTTATTAAGACGCCACAATTTATTAAGAAGACACAATTAAATAATTTGCCACACAGGTGCTTCAATTTCAGTTCCAAAATTGATTGTATCAATTGTTACCTGCAAACATTTCAGCTCAGAAGTGGAAATTATTTTTGAAAAATWATCCTTTTGTAAATAATCCTAACAGTTCGGTTGGTGCTTGCCTCCATTAGACTCGAGACATCGCATCAGGAGAGGATTTGCTTCCTGAAGAAGTGACATYTAATTGTTCATTTATTATGGCCTATTTAGTGACAAGAAATGCATCTTCAGAAAATCCCACCTGTAAACTTCTTTTCCTTTTTAGTGTGGATTTTTTTGAATGCAAGAGAAGGAAGGTCCGAGCCCTTTCCCTTGGGAGAACCTCCTGCCCTGCCACCCACTGCCCTCCCAGAACAGGGATCCCAATCCCAAAAAAGTGCAGAGCCAATTCTTTTGGGAGCACCTGTTTTWTGTCTTCTTGCTGAAGTATTTGGGCACCTCGAGCATGCAAGTCTCTGTYCCAGCCAGCACAAATTAATGACCTTTGCTCAAAATATTTTATGAATACCTCTCAGTCAATTAATTTTTATTTTTTCCATACCTGTGGACATTATGGGCTGGTTCTCAGGCAATTAATTTTAGTGGCACCCTGCAAAAATGGCAAGTCCACCCTCAAAAGGGAGGAATTTGGCCCTTTTTGTTCAGGTATCACTGCAGGAACAGAGAGGATGCTCTCACACCTCAGAAGATCATCAGCAATTATATATCCTGTGGATTTCCTGGCTGAGGGGTCACCCACTGCTTTGCGGGGAGTTGTCACAAATGGGAAGCAAAAATGTTGTGTCTGTTCAGTGTTTTCATTTCTGCACACGTGGAGAATTCCAAGGGGACTTGGTAAAGGAATACATTTGACTGCTTCTCATAATGAAAACAGAAATTATTTGTTTTATTAAAAAGATCACCTTAGCCAGTTTCTTGTGAGATGACAGGGCTGAATTACTGATGAAAAAAAAGTCCAAATAGGATGTTTTTAGCTGTCAGAAGGTGCTGCCAGCCTGGCARAGCTCCCTCAGAGGAGGGTGTGTGAAACCTGAGCACTGCAACACCAAAAACCTCAAGGGGAGTCTGAGATGAGTGTTTACTTGGGGCTAGATGGGAATTATAAATAATTGTGTTAAATCATGTGAATTAGGGCCTTCTCACTTTCATTTCTCCTTTCTTGCATCATTTTTCCACAAAAGGCACTCAGGGTGCCCTTAGAGGATTCTCTAGCCATCACCACGAGGTACCACTACAAACTCAGATTTCCCAATCCAATTCTTTGGATTTCCCAATTATTTCCCCAATGCTCAGGGAAGCTGGAATTCCCACACTGAACCCCAAACCATTAAGCCTGGCTTAGGTGCAATATTTTTTCCTGAGTATTCCTTCCCAACTCCCATTAGTGAGAGGCTGCTTGTGCCCTGCAGGTTGAACCTTTTTTTTTCCCTTTCAGGACCTGTGTTTGTTTGTTTATTGAGGAAGAGGAAATAAGTCTTTGTTTCATCTTTGCTGTGAAATTCATGGAATGGCTGGAATTACCCCATTGATTTTTAAGTCCTGCAGATCTCTTGGCCTGGCTGTTCCCTGGCAGTTCTGAAAGGAGCATGGGATCGTAATGAGCAGCGGCTTTATCTTTTYTACATGAAATTTCCCAAGAATTCCCGATTTTCCTCTCTGCTCTGTCCTTGAGAACAAGGTTAAGCAGAGAACCCACTGTTTTTAAGCCCTTTTAGGAGTTCCCTGGGGGAAAGGAGCACCTGCTGCTGCCAGATTTCTCTCCTTGGCTGTGCCCTGGGAAGCTGTTGGGTGTTGTCACGTTCAAGCCGTCACACGGGATTGAGGARGCTGTGCTGCTGCCCATGCATTAATCCCATGGTTTTCCTGTCTGTTTTTGCACTTTTCTCCACAGAAATGCCATGAATGCTCAGCCTCTGCACAATCCTGTTTATCATGTARGAGATGCTCACTTTATGGGATTTTCTGATCCATTAGAGAATACGCTGACATTATTTCCCCAAGTGAATTGTAAATCCTGCCAAGAGGATGTCCACCAGTTCCATTAAATTTCACTAACTTAATTATAAATAAATTTTAAAACACACTGTGTACCACAAAACTTTCTTGCTACCCAAAATTTATTCTTTTATATAGAAATCACATCTAGAAGGTGCACACCACACAACAAAGATTAAACTTTGTACAAAAGAACAATTTATTTCTCGCTCTGAGTGAACTCTGACAATTTCTTTTCTCCCAGGATCAATTTTCAGTGCTGGGGTTTCGATGGCATCTAAACTATTTTCCATATTATTTATAGATAAGTTTCAGTTCTGCACAAATGCACAGAAATTAAAGTATGAGAATAATCAATAATGATTAATTAGGATCAGATGCAGTCACTTCAGCGATCTGTACGGGGCCATGGCAGTGCTCATCTACTGCCTTTCTTCTTTATTAATTCTAATTTTAGAAATATGAGTAGAAACCTCCATTTTATTAGTTTTTAATAATACTGGAATTYCTTCTATGGCCATTCCCATGGCCAAAGCAGGGGTGAGCCCCATAACCTGCCTTTAACCTAAAAAAAAATTATTATTTTGTACTGCAATCYCTTGCCATTCCCTGTCCCTTTTCCACATAGTCATCATTTTACTAATTGAAACTTTGGGAAGTTCATGCAACAGCCCCAGTTAATTTAATTTATGCATGCAAATATGCAAAGGAAGAGTTCCTGAAGGCCAGCATTTGTCTGATGAGGCTTATCTTCCTTTCTTCCCTGGGCAGTAATGGAGAGGATTAATCAGGCTCATCACTCTCCTGATTGCTGGAACTTGGTTTCTTTCCCGGGTTGATCTTTGCACTGACCAGAGCTGGAGCCATGGCAGAGAAGGTTATTTAAATTTGCTCAATATCCCATGTAATGCATGAATTAAAACCTTTCCCCCCTCCCCATTTTCCATGTGAAGTTGATGCAGTCCAAGGCCACTAACAGAGCTGTTTAATTTTTGGGAATTTGTGTGCTCATCTACAAATATGCAATTAGAAATGCTTGTTCCCAATGATGTGGCAGCAGTGGATTGGAGGAGGGCAGGGATGGAGGAGGTTAAACCAGCCCCATTCTGGAACAMCAGATTCCAATGAAAATAAATCAGCAGCTGGCAGCAAATACTCTTGTTTCACATTAAAAGGTATTTGTTTGGCTTCTCCTTCCTCTGATAAAAATCCTTCAGATTTCCCTTCATAGGAATTATGGAATCCCAAAAKGTTTGGGTTGGAAGGGACCTCAAAGCCCTTCCAGTGCCAGCTCCKGCTATGGGCAGGGGCACCTCTCAYTATCCCAGGGTGCTCCTACCTGCTCTTGCAATGCTGTTTCCTCTCCAGAGCAAAAACATTCTGATTATTCCGATTTTTTTCATTGCAGAGTACTCTATTTTTTGGCTGGTGGCAAGGGAGGGGAAGCATCCTGGCTACCAGAGAGTAAAGATCACACTGTTCCTGGTGCACAGAGCTGTCCCAGCTCCTGGGGTTGGGCTCCAACCCAGCTCCTCTCTCTCCACAATGGAAAGATTTGGGAGCTTTTTGGGCACCCCAAATCTCTCAGGGAGATGCCAGATCTCAGAGTTGTCACAATCAGGGTCAGAAAAGATTCCTTCACCCCCATTATTCTGACATTTCAAATCATTCTTTGTGGTGAATGTGGAGGTTTTCACACACATGGGGTGAGCTCATCAACCCTCGCCCTCTGGGGTTCAGGCTCATTTTTGAAGAGTTTTCAATCAAATCCAGGAGTTGGCTTCAAAACTTCAAAGCAGCTCAGCACTCTCATCCATTTACCTCCTCAGTGTCCAAACTGAATTCAAGAGTGGCCATTCCACTCCTCTGAATCTGTGGGGCCTGAGTGAAGCAAGGGATGTGACCTGTTCATCTTAGAGAGGTTTTTTCAATCTAAATGACTCCATGATTGCAAAAGGATGGTTGTTTAATATTATTGATATTTATTTGGCCTCTCCTACCCCTTTGTTTGTTTGTAGGGTGGAAAAACCTGTGCATTTGAAACTCTGCTGCTTTCTAAAAATGCAGAAAACATAAAAAAGCTTTGCTTCAGGCCGTCACTCCTCTGTTAGACAGTGATGATCACAGGTTTTGATCTGAAATACTGCACTGATGTCCCACCTTTTAGAACACCCAGAACAGTCCCTGATTTAGCACTGTGCCTCGGGAATACGGAGCCCATCGTTGTCTCCCTGCCTTAGAGGGATGAAGGTCACCCATCCCCAAATTTTGGGAATCAGCTGCACCCCTTGTCCCCGACTCAGGGATGGACAGTCATCCAAATGGGAGGAGACAGAGCCCGATTTCAGCTGGAGAAATCCCTCCATTTCCTTGATTGAACATGTTTGCCATGAGTGTTTTAGATTGTCCTTAATTTAGTTTTTCCCATTATTGATTATCTGACTTCCCAATTAATGCACCCACCGAGAAGCTCCTATGTTTAGCTTTCAATCTCCTCTCATACGAGAGCACGGAACACATATTTCAATTATAATAGACTGGCTAAGTAATTAAGGAATAATAAATGAATGAAAATCCCATCATAGCAGCCCATTTAAAATGTCTAATTAAAACTACAGCRCACATACAGAGTCAGGGAATCATTAAGGTTGGAAAAGGCCTCCAAGATCACCRAGTCCAGCTATTAACCCAGCACTGGACCATATCCACAAGTGCCACATCCACAGGTTTTTTGAGCACTTCCAGGGATGGTGATTCCACCTTTTCCAATGCCTGACCAGCCTTTCCCATTTAATCAATCAAAAATATACACATTAAGCTTTTGGCAGCCCTGAATTTTCTGCTCCATCAGGAAATTTGGGGTGAAAAGGGAACACTGATTTATTGTTAACCAGTGCATCCTRCCCAGTTTGCTGATAAATCTCCCAATTAGCAGGGTCCATTCCTCCAGAGCTTTTAAGGCCAGGAACAGGCAACCCCTGAATTGTGGCMCTGTTTTTATTTGCACTGGGAGCCRGAGAGGTCTCTGTGTGTCAGCAAAACACGAGGCCTTGGAGAGCACCAAATAGCCAAGATTTCCAATTATTTCAGTGTTCTGAAGGCGCCTTTTTCCAGTAGGGCCCACAGAGGGAAAATTATTTCTCCAATAAATGTTTATGAGATGAAGAGTGTAAAGGAAATCCCATCTCAGCAGCATAGGCTGAAAAGCTCAAATAAAAGATAAAAAAAAATCTTCTCCTCCTTTCCTAAGCCCTTCCTGAACTGTATCTGTGCAATGAGATAGATGGTAAAAATTGTTTAAACTGAAAGACCTTAATCAGAGTTATTTACACAGCACGGGCAGCTGTAACTAACATGGTGMACTATTATTAGAGCACTGATATTAAAGCTAGAAAAACACTTATTAAATAGGGATTGATGTCACTCACCYATCCCAGTGACCAAATCTCTTTCCTCACCCTCAAGGAATGACCATGAGGGTGTCCCCACTCCAGGGAGGAATTTTCACACACTCCCAGAAGGGGGGTGTCAGAAGATTCTCCCACTAAAAAGTGGGGCTGGGCTTTTATGGCACAAAGTGACTGATGTCAGATGTCCCCAGGCTGGTTTAGAACAATTGTCAGCCCTGTCACCTGTTGGTGCCTCTGTCAGGATTTCAGGAACATTTTCCCTCAGTGTTTGACTTTGGGATGGCTGAGCCAGGCTGGTCTCATTATCCTTCAACCCCAAAGTGATCCCTATTCCCATCTCATGATCCCTTGGCAAACAGGGAATTGTCTGAGCTGTGCTCCCCCACTTGGGCCGAGCTCACAGGAACAAATCTCTGCAGGACAAGCTCAGTATTTCAAGGAGAGAATCCTTCTGGAAGTGTAATCACATGTGCAGTCATTCACCAACAYTCTCCTGCCGTGGTAAAAATCTATCAAAGTTGAATCAAATGTTGATTTAATGATKAAAAATTCTCCCACCTAAAGGCCTGTGTCTTTCCATAACAAAAAAAAAAAAGGGAACTGTGGATGTTCTTACCCTGGTTTCTTTACCACAGAGCCAATCCTGATTTTTTTGTGTCCTTTTCAGGGATTTTTTTTGCAAATGTAGCAGTTTTTCAAATGGAAGGTGTGGGGGGGACCTTGATCAGATGCTTCTTCAAGAGGCTTTTCACAGCAATTCATCTGTCAAGTGTGGAAGACAGGTGAGAGAGGAAACTGCTAATATTTGATGGAAGGTTTTTTATTTTAAAGCAGAAAAAGGCAGTTGTGAGTCACCTCCAGAGCAGACAATTATCTTTCATGGCGACTGGGCWGCAGTTTTTCACCCTTTCCCATCATGTGTCTCCCTAAAATGTTCCAGGAGGCTCCAGTAGGGTCAAACCGAGCTCACTGAGCTCCACAAAAGTCTGAAGCCCTCATGTCAATAACTCTTTGTGTTCTTGACTCCAGACTTTTTCCATTTGCAGGCTGAAATCTGAAGCTTTCCTGGCTGCACAGAAATTGTTTATCCAGYTGGATTTCCTGGCCACACTGGAATGAGGGGATTTGCACACCTGAGTGGGGACATCCCCACCAACTGCCCAGGTAATTCCATCCACATTCTCAGCAGAAGTGATGCCTGATGATTTTTGCCTGATGATTTTCGCATTTTCTATACCCTTTTCTATATTTTATATATCCTTTTATTCATTTTAAATACCATTTTAGATATTTTATGTACCCTTTTAGATATTTTATATATCCTTTTAGATATTTTATGTACCCTTTTAGATATTTTACATACCCTTTTAGGAATTTTCTGTACCCTTTATGTATTCCTGGTACCCTTTGCCTACAGTTTTGTAATTCCTGTAGCCTGATATTCCAGCTCAGTTTTGGGGTGCTGCTGGGCAGAGAGACCAAACATCCCCAGCAGGGGCTGCTGAGCTCAGGGCTGTCTCAAACTCCAAGGTTCAACCTTGGCTGGAGCCTTTTGTCAGGAACACATTGTGTGAACTGGGCTCTGGACTCATCTGGGGGGATTCTTTAGGATAGGGGGACATCACTGCATTTGTTGAGTTTCTTAYTGGATGATTCTCGACAGATTTGCTCATTTGTGAGGTCTATAAGAATTGTATCCATGTTATATGGGGGGTGCATCTCGGTGTGTTCCACCTTTGGAGAGTTGTGCACCCGAGATCCCATTGAACACCGAGGGAAAAACCCTTTTATCCCCTTACCCATGCCAGCTTCAGAATTCTAAAACCAGCCAAAAGGCAACAGAAGGGCTGAAGAGACAAAAAGACAATGCCCAGGGTAGTTTTCCACATCTGGAGAGGATCAGGGCAGTGCTACAGGCAGGAGTTACCCACATCACCAACAGCTTTCCCGTTCCATGGCTGGAAAACCATTTTTCAGCTCCTTTCATACCCCTTCCACCCACCACCAGATAAATGCAGTTGGATGCTGCCTTCCCATTTATGGCTGTGATGTTTGTTTAGCAGCTTGAAMGAATGAGGAAAAGCAGAAAAACAAAAGACCCTATAAATCTTCAGAAATCCCGAAGTTTGGGGCTTTTTTTCGTTTGCTACAAAGAAGAACATTTATAATGCAACAGTTAAAAAACTGCCTTTAAAGCTTTATGCCTCCTGCCTAAGYTGAATAAAACAAAGCCATTGAATATCTTTAAAAGGCTGTAAAGAAGGAAGCAGTCATGTGTCACTCCACGATAAACTTATTTATTTAAAAAGCTTGAAAGGAAATAAAACAGCCTGAAACCCATAGAAGAGCTTCGGTGTGAAACAAAGGGAGCTGAATGTTCAGAATTAGCCTCGCTTRGTGAGCAAATCCTCCTGTGGCTCCAATTCAGGTGGAAGCAAAGCTCTGTGTTAGGACAGGTGTGGGGTTTATTTGGGCTCCAGGTGAATGGCTCGTTATGGGATGGAAAAAAAGGTTCTGCATGGGCAGCACCGCAGCAAATACAACCTCAGAACAGCTCAGGGGAAGGAAATGCAGATGTTTYATTCAGCTGCAAATGCTGGCCCTTGTGCGTGGAACAGGATTTGGTTCTTCTGTGGCCACAAAGTGCAGCGAGCATTGACAGTGGCCGGGAAATAAAGGAGAGATCGGGCACAGAACGCATTCCAGAGCCCATTCCAACATTTCACCGCCTCCAGCCGCAATTTGCATGACAATGGAGAGCCAGAAACCTTCCAGCAGCAAAGAACGAAGTGTCTGCCCCACAAAAACACCTGCCTGCCCCCTTGCAGACTGTGCTGTGTTGGACGAGACACATTTCTCCACTCTGATTCTGCTTTCTAGCTCGTTCTGGCTCTCTGTAACCTGGAAAACAGAGTAGGGCAGCTTTAATATCAGAGGTTGGAGGTTTGGGGTCGAAGGGACCCTGAAGATCATCCAGTTCAGCCCCTGACGTGGGCAGGGACACCTTCTGCTACCCCAGGCTGCTCCAAGAGCCATCCAGGCTTGCCCTGGAAACTTCCAGGGGTGATCTTGGTGGTTTTAATGGYTCTGATTTGTTCCAAAGTGCTGATGGATTAACTTTTAGGCAGATCAAATCGCAGCAGTCCTGCACGGTGGCACCAAGCCATGGAAGAGCCTAAACYCAACACAAACCTGTGCTGCAGGAGATGGCTCATTGCACACAGAGGCACTTCGAGCCCAAAC
>NW_026624423.1:32018-33083 GCF_030028575.1 Malurus melanocephalus
TTGCAGGACAAATGAGAAGCTCCCTGTAGCTGGCACTGTCTGGCAGTCGGAGGGCACCTGGGGATCCCAAATAGCAGCAGCAATAGGGTGGGGCTGGCCATCATTGCTTTGCCCCAGCTGCAGGATGTGCTGGATGCCCTCTCAGCTCTGTGGAAACAACTTATTTGTGATTTAGTGCCTCCTTCCAGCACCTTTAGTGCAGATAGGTGGGATGAGCTTCTTGGGAATGAGTTTCAAGGATTGTCTGCAATCATTCMTCCCTCGTGGATGGAAGGAGCTTTCCTTCCTGGTGGTGCCCTCCCACCTAARGCTGGGTGCTGGCTGTGCTTTGGTTTCTCTTGGGCACAGAGAATAATTAATCATATTAATAAATAGATTGCTACACAATTAATAGATGGTTATTTGTGTTTTCCATGTGTTATTTATTAAAGCAGAGCTAAACCCAAAACTCTGCAAGCATGGCAGGGGAACTTATTTTGCCAAGGAATTCCCAGAGTGGTTTAGGTTGGCTGAGACCTTAAAATTCATTTCATTCCAGTCAGGGACACCTTCCACTATYCCASRGTKCTCCAAGCCCCATCCAACCTGGCCTTGGACACTGCCAGGGATGGTCAGCCCCAACCTTCCCAGGCAAAGCAGAAGTAAACACAGCCAGTGCCCCCAGGAAACAGGAATCCAAGAGTCATTTGTCTCTGCCACCTCCCAATCTCCAGACTTGAAACATCAGATCAGACTGGCAGAGTTATCTGTCATGCCAAGGCACCCGTGCTGAAAAAAAACACCCTTGGCTGATGATAATGAGACAGAAAATCAGGAGGATTAGCACATGTGGGCTGCAAGGTGAGCGGAGATGGCTCCAAGCCAAAAAGTCACAGCAGTGATTTTATAAAAGACCAAAGCTGGAAGGAGACGATGGAACAGATGAGGAGACAGAACTTCCCTGCCCGAAGTGGGGACAGTGAGAGCACCCCATGGGGACTGGTACAGGGACTCCCTTGGGAGGGCACAGGGAAAGGGGAAGCTCAGACTGGCAAAATCACCATTATTAAACTGATGCCTAAAACA
>NW_026624423.1:34318-36073 GCF_030028575.1 Malurus melanocephalus
ATTAAATAGAAGAATATCTAAAGCTTTTGGGAGTAATGATTGAGCGCAGGGTTTTTCTGAGGTGACAATGGCCTCATGCATGCTGTCATTAGCAAAAAGTAGAATAATGAAATAAAAATGCTAGCCCAATAATAACAACCTGTTAGGAAAAATTTATGAACTGTGAGTGATTTTAACAATAAATCTGTTTAGCAGAAAAAAAAATTAGAAGGAAACACTTGTAAAGCAATAACAGTTTCCCACCTTTCCTGCCAAACTAAATAACCCCATGGTGTACTAATTATTCTAAAATAGTTATAAATAAAACCATCGGAATCTTATTTAACAGGAGGTGGAATGCCCTTGCACAAATCGGTTTATTTCCCCAGATAAAGTGTCCTGATGTTTTTAAGTGGGAGATCATTAAAGATAATGAAAGGTTAAAATTCAAGAGAAAAAACAGATACGAATGAAGCATAAAAATCCACGTTCAGTGTTCGTGTGCAGAAATTAATTGGTTTGGCATTAGGATGTGGCAYAAGGGACAATATTTGATGCTATTAGGAAAAGAATTTTCATGGAATGGTTGGTCAGGCACAGGCACAGGCTGCCCATGGCAGTGGTGGAGTTCCCAGCCCTGGAAGTGTCCAGAAAATCACTGGATGTGGAATTTGGTCATTCAGTTTGGTGTTGTGGTGGGAGGTTCAGTGGAAGGTTGGACTTGATGATCCTGGAGCTGTTTTCCTACCCCSATGGTCCCATGATTCTATGGAAAGATCATACTAGAGTTTATAGTGAATTTTCTAAAGAAAACCAACAAAAAAAAAAGAGCCAGCAACCAACCAAAAAACCCAACTTCCCCCACACAAACAAAAAAGCAACACGAAATTTTTCATTTGAATTCTGAGGTAGAACCTGTTGGATTTCAGAGGGGACTGTCCCCAGGTTGAGGCTGATTTCTGCCCTGGATTTCAGCCTGAGGGCAGAGATCTGAGGAATCTGCCCAAGGAGGGTTGGATGTCACAAACCAGGGCTTCCAAAGGATCCATTCCCACAAATATTGAATTCTTCCAAAGAAACCAGAAAAAAAAAAACATCTTTCTTTCAGTTTTGACAAGACCAAAATCACTCCTCAAACTTAATTTTGCAGCTATCCAATTTCAGTTTTTCTACTCTGCTCAAGACGTAACAGCTCTTCTTTCCTTCCCATGCTTCTGATGTGGAAACATCCCAGTTGGATGTCTGGAAGATGGAAAAGGGAGAAGGAGCAAACCCCACATGGAGAAAGTGAAGAGGAGAATTAATTTGCCCTCGGTTTGGCATTTTGAGCACTCCAATATTTTTGAGGGTGCCCAGAGAAGCTGTGGCTGCCCCTGGATCCCTGGCAGTGTCCAAGGCCAGGTTGGACATTGGGGCTGGGAGCAGCCTGGGACAGTGGAAGGTGTCCCTGTCCATGGTAGGGATGGCACTGGATGGGCTTTCAGGTCCCTCCCAACCCAAACAATTCCGTGATTCTGTGATTCCATGATTTTTACCTCATTTTCAGATGATCAGCTCCCTACCAGYTCTTTTACAGCTGCAAACCCAGCATTTTCCAAGGCTCACAACAGCTCCTGGAGTCTCCTACACTCCTGSAGCCTGAAACTGCAGCAGAAAATGAACCTTTGAGGAGGCGAAGGCAAAGATTAGAACCTGTCCCACTTTTGGGCAGATGTGCATATCGTTTACCCCGTTTTGCAGTGTTACTCTATGAAAGTTTGTGACCCTCCCAGTTGT
>NW_026624423.1:37098-42483 GCF_030028575.1 Malurus melanocephalus
CCAAATGGCACAACTTGCCAGATTTCCTCTCCCAAAACCTGAGCTAAAATTGCCTTCACAAATACTAAGCTCAGATTTCAGGAAGATGGTTATCTTTTGAAAATAAAGCCTTTATTCTCAGTGAAATGGCCATCTTTGGGCTCCTAACCAAGCCATTTTTCCCTCTCAGGGAGAACTGTGGCGGATCATGGAATATCACAAGTCAGAAGGGACCCCCAAGGATCATCAGCTCCGTGGAATGTTTGATTTTAATGCTGGTGCTTCCACACTTTTTAATATCCTACATCAGAACGTTCCTTTTCAAGGGCGATTACAACAATAAATTCTACTTGCTTGCTTAATTGAGGGTAATAACTTTTAATATATCCTGGCTGAAAAGCAGCATTCTGGGTTTATTTGCCAGAGAGCTATTCAAGTCCTCCCTAAGTGTGTGTTTTTATGTGTGACATGTACTCTTTATCTACAAAAAGGTGTAGCTACTACAGCTTGGATCATGATACAAGATGATGTTGCCTCCTCTGCAGAAAGATCTTGTTTTCCCAAGTTTTATTCCTGAAATCTGTTGGAAAGTTTTTTTTTATTTTTTAGAAAAATCCAAAAATCTCAAAGATGTTTTTGAAAGCTTCTCACATCGAAGTTTTTGCTTGACCATGAATTGGAAGGCAATGTGGAATTAGAAAGTAAGCAATGTGTTTTCTATCTCCCAGTATCCATCTCCAATTAAACATCACAAATCAAGCCTCTTGCACTCAAAGCTGACTAAATCAGGAAGGAAAGGGATACAGTTGTCAAAATCTGAAATAAGAAGTTCATGTTATGCCACCAACGTACTTTTTTATGGGAGGAATTGTCTCACTTGGCCCTTAGAACCTAAAGAGTAATGTGGATTTTTGTTGTTAATTACTATAATCCATGGATTTTTGGCAWGTTGCTTTGTTTATGGAATCTCTTATTAGGAAAAAGGTTAACGAAGATACAACCCACTGCAAGCTCCTTGGGAAAAGCTCAGTTTAGGCATTGGAAAGGTTGGGATTAATTTCCTGTATCAACAGAAATATTTCAGGAATGTGTCCACCAGCTGCTCTAYGGGCTGGATGCCATTGAAAAATCAAATCCCAGGAGACAGGGCTTGAATCAGCAGATGCAGGTATCTTGTGCTGAATTATGATATTCCAATGGCTGAAAGAAAAAAAAAATTTTATTCACTCCCACTCAAATTTGAAGCATTCCTATTAAATTATGATATTCCAATGTCTTTTCAGTTTCATTCATTCCCACTCAAATTCAAAGTATTCCTCTTAATTCAGGTCTCAAAGTCAGGGGGAGTTTGGCCAACACTGGAGCTGAGGTAATGAAGGACCTTGGGATTAGACCTGAGAGACTCCAGGGATCAACCCCTGAAAGCACAAATCCCTCACTCAGCTCTGGATTATGAGTTTTGGCCCCTGTTAAWGTCAAAGCCCTGGTTTGAGTGTGGAGAAATCAAAAAAAAAAAAACGAAAGCAAGGACTGGAGTGTTTTCCACAGGACCCTCAGATTCGTGAGATTATATTTTTAAACATTGTTGCAGGTAAATTTGCCTTCCCAAAGTTAAGAGAACACTTAACTATAGGAAAACTCAGAGCTCTTTATCCCCAAAGGCATTCTTTTTCTATTTTATCAACATCATTGCCATAGAAAGCCAGTAAACGTAAAGAAATTTTTTATGTGGCAGAATGACATAAACTGCACAGTTTTTTGTGTTTATCAACACAACCTGCGTATCAGGGATTATTATTTCCAATTTATGTCTCTGTAAATTCATTGGTTGAGAAGAAGCTCCAGGGGCTTCCAACAGGGTCATGAGCAACGAGTGGGACAAGGACATTTTCTGATTTATTTTTCTTTGTTATTCAACAGTTCCATGCATGATTTGCATCACMATTTCCAAGGCTATGGGAAGATAAATCAAACAAGAGAAGTCAGCTGCAAAAGCTGATAATCTACAGGCAGCACAATCAAAAGTCCTTCTCTTCTAGGCCTCTCCAGAAAGCCTGAGTTCCAAGGAAATTGTTTGAAAGGCTGTGAAGTGAAGCTCCAGCTGCTCTCCAGAAAGCCTGAATTGCAAAGAGATTGTTTGAAAGGCTGGGAAGTGAAACTCCAACTGCTGTGCAAGGCAGCTGAAGAGGAACATGGCTGGGAAAAACAAAACAACCCCAGACACCACATTAAGGCGGTGATAAATAAACCCCTGGCACAGCCCCACGCCGGACTCTGCCCAAAAGGTTCAGCTGAACTGAAGCCCCAGACAGACCTGGCTTAGTCCCTGTCCATAATCAGTGGCAGATAGGCTGGAATGTCAGGACAAAAAAGTGGATAAAGGGTTATTTCCTCTGATAGCTTCGTTACTGTGCATGGAATATTTTGCTCGTTGTAGGTTCAGGACTTCCTGCACCAGTCCTTCTGTTCTGCATTTTAATCCTGCCACTTTGCCCCGTTCCTCTCTCAAACTCCATTAAAACTTTCATTAAACCTGTGTGAAGATCCACCCCCTCTGCTTTATTTCAGAGCTGCTCTTACTGGTTTCTTTCCAAGTCCCGGAGTTCTGGTGAGAGGTGACCTGGAGAGCTTCTCCCAATGGATCCTGGCCCCTGGGAATGATGGATGTGCCAGGACACCCCTGGGAGAGTCAGGACAAAGCTCCTGCTCCTGAGGAATCCTGGATTTGGAGCCCCACTCATCCTGTGTGCATCCCCATTTATGGCTGGATGGGATCTGATGGACCCAAGGCCCCATGGAGGGGTTTGGGTTCCTCCTCTGCTCCCTGGGGACCCATTCCAGACCCCTCCAACCCAAACCCTCCTGTGGCTCTGGGAACACCTCACAGCGCTCAGAGGACTCCCTGTGATCCCAGGAGAAGGGATCAGAGCTCCAGGCACAGCATTCCCRAGAGATCCAGTTCACCTTGCATTTTTTTAAATAGCTTAACGCTGTTTTGATCCTCGCTTGTCTCCTAATTATTCTCCATGTTCCAATTATTTTTTCTGGCAGTGACTGAGCAGAGAGCGGGTACTTTTCATAGAATTCTCCAACATAATCCAATATTTCATTCCACAGTATCAGCAGTGAGATTTCAGTCCTTCCTTAGGACTAAACAAGTTAAACTCTTTCTYTCCATGTGTTTTATTTTACTTTTTCTTGCAATGAATTTCACCTGCAGCTTCACATTTTCACCTCCTGCTTCAATCCTTATCCCTGCTATTTATTCCTCCCTTACTCCACATAATCTGTAAATTTTGCTGTGCTCCAAATAAATTGCTCAACACCCCAATTGCATCAAAAATGTAGCAGGTGAAATGTGAAGGGCTAAGTTAGAGAKTAATTCTGCATAGATACAGAATGTTTCCTGCTTTCCTATTTTTTTTACCCAAGAGAATAGAAATTTGGTTTGAAATTTGGCCATAATATAATTATCTGATATTTAATAAGAATTTATTCCTTCTACAAGAAGAACAGCAATCTCTCATAGCAGTTTTATGAACTAACAAGCATTTAGGAGAGGGTAAAAAAATTGAATTTGAAAACAAGTTGTATTGACAGCTCCTAAAATAACAATTACTCACGGAGAACCGTTTCAAATCAGTTTCTAATGGCACAATTCAGCTCCAGGTTTGGTGTGTGCTGAAAGCGGCACTTCTCTGAGACAAATATATTTTATCCACTGATGGGGAACAGTTTTGATAGAAAAGTAATTCCAGTTTGCAGGTTCCAATATCTGTAGAATTAGAGAAATGTGCTCGCTTAGAGAGAGACAAAGAAAAAAAGAGCAMGACCGTATCAGCATCAATGTGGGTTTAAGGCTGCAGTGATGATTATCTCAATTTTCCTCGGAATTGTGTTTATTTGTTTTTATTAAATGGCTGTCCCTGGGATCTGACGGTATCTGGAGATGCAATCCAGCAATGGAAAATTAAAATGTGCATTTTCAGCTACGGGGGCTTATCTTCAATAATGGAACTATCCRAGCAAAACTCGCCTTTCCAGGGAGTTTCACCAGCAGATGGTCTCTGTTCGCAATGGAAACCCACTGAAGGAAGRACATTTTTTTGCTGTTAATCAGCACAAAAGTTTTCTGGTTTTTATGCCCCACCTTCAAGTCTCATTAAGTTTCTGGAGGCGCTTTTTCCTGTCTGTTCACCACCAAAGACCAGAAAAATCCATCAGACATTTGCATTAGCACTTGACAGTATTTTACACCACTTTTCTCATGCTCTTTGCCTSACTGTTAAGCAACAGCATGTATTATACATAGATTTAAAAAAAATAAATCAGGTTTAATTAGGCTTCTGATTAAAGCAAATATTTTCCTATGCCTAAATAAACAGGGCCATTAAAACACAACTTGCTGCTTGAAGGTGATGGCTTGGTTTCAGTCACASTGTGTCTGGAATAAAGTGTGGCTGAGATTTTTGGAAAGAACACTGATTTCCTGAGAAGGTGAAAAGAAAATTTATGCTGTTGCATGAATGAAATGCTAAAACACAAAGGTAATGCCTCAAGGTTGAAAGGGCTGGAGAAAAAAGAAAAATACTGAGAAATACTACAATGAAAGCGTCATTTTTCCCTCTGATTTTTTTTTGTTTTAAATATTATAATGAACAACTTTCATGCTGTAAACTGATAAACTCCTGCAGGGTCCTCTTCTTGTGCTGTTCATAGTGAGCATTGGAATAAATCCTGYTCCTGCTTCCATCCCATCCAAATCAAATGGGAACAGAGGAGCACAGACAACAATCACACCCACATYAAACCTCAGGTTATGCTCATTCCCCAAGGAGCAGCAGCAGGTCAAATAAAAATATTTCATGTGCCATTTACTGGTGTTTTCCCTGGGAGAAACAACATTTGTTTACATGAACCTAATTTACTGTAAATGGAAATCCGGTAGCAGCACTCGAGGCTAAACAGAGACGTGGAGCTGGTAATAAAACTCCGAGTAAAACTCTGTAATTAAAGCTCCCTGGGGAACAGGAAACAAATCCATGCATCCATCTCCACATGCACGGGTACATATGTCCAGCACAACCTCGCAGACATACGAGCCACCAAAATGAAATATCAGGGAGAGAATGGAACCTTCCTGGCTGGGATTGCCAGAGGAGCATTGAAATCAATCTCGTTAAAAGACGTTTTAAGGACGTAAACAAGTGTTGTATATATCCACAGCAAAATTAAATGCAAAAATGTATCGCCTCTGAGGCAGAACAAAACAGTTGCTCGCAGTGAACAATATTGCACAGTCGCAGCATGGGCTTGGGATTCTATTTCGGGGAAAAAGGCTCTGAAAAAGAAAAACACATTAATAATAAGCTTCTTCCTGTGATAATGGAAGTTTTGAAATCCTTG
>NW_026624423.1:42681-46565 GCF_030028575.1 Malurus melanocephalus
AAATGATTCTCTGTCCCTCTCTTCTCCTTCTCCTTCCAGCCTTCCCCCACTGATGCAGTGTGTGACTTCACCGAGTCAAACAGAGGAGCAGCCGTTCTTTTTGATGATTCCCACATGGACAATCTGGATCTGTGTCAGATGAAAGCTCCATAAACAATGTGACAGCGCAGAACTGCAGTAGATTTCCATAAAACCTGCTAATCATTTGCCTTTTATTTCATATTTGCTAAGCATGCCTGCTGTAACTTTCCTCACAAGGAATGATTCCTACACTGGGAGAGGTGAAAAAGGATTTCCTCCCTCAGACTGGGCAGRATCATTGGATGAATACAAAGGCAGCTGAATTCTTGGGGAATAGACACAGGTTTTTGTTAAATAGTTAAATTTAACAAATTTATTTAATTTTGTTAAATATWCAGTCCTATTGCAACAGGACATGGGAAACAGTCAAATGAGAATTCTTCCCATTTTTATCAACAAGACAAGAGGGAACGGCCTCAGGCTGGGCCAGGGCAGGGGCAGGGGGGACATCAGCAGGAATTTCCCCATGGAAAGGGTGCTCAGGCCTTGGCAGGGACTGCCCAGGGAGGTTTGGAGTGCCCATCCCTGGAGGTGGCACTCAGTGATGACAAAGCGGGGATTGGGCACAGCTTGGACTCGATGGTCCCGCAGGGTTTTCCCAACCTCGGTGATCCCRGGATATCACTCTGCATTTCCAGGATTCTTTATTCCACCACCGGGGTGGATGGATTGAGAATTGGGGTTTGTTTTTTTCCTGATGGCAGCTGTTCTGGTGTGGATGATGATGAAGGGGAGGGGCTGGGATTGCAGAAGGGGAGCTGGATGTGATAATCATCCCGGAGCTCCCCATTGTGATGGATTATCCCCATGCTTGGAGCAGATGTACCATATTCCCTTTAATATCTCCAGAGCAGCATGGGTGCAGCGCTGCACTCTCTGCGGTCCCCGCAGGAAATCATTATTGTTTTCCGTGATTTTTTTCATTTTTAAAATCTTGGAAGAGTCTCACTTCCATTTCCACTTCTCCACCACGCCACTTTCTTCCCTTTTTAGAGTCATTGTAAGTCCTTTGAGAGGTGTCGTATTCTGTGTTCTTCCCCCRATGAGAACTTGAATTTTGATTTTAATGGAGAGTTCTCTGACAGAGCCAACAAGAATAATAATTATTGTGTGACTAAGCTTGCTTTCCTCCCAGACCAAAATAAATTTCCAAGGTCTTAATTTACAATGTGTTTTGTTTGTTCATTTATTTGAATTTTTTCATCAACTCATCTTTCCCATAGTTTGAGTCCTATTTTTTTTCAGTTTGGCTGGATTAAMTGCTTTTAATCCACACTCAGGCTCCTTGCTCGTGCTGTACATATTTCCCTCAGGAATACTAATATCTGCCAGCGGGAAATAACTGCTGAACAGCAGCTTCCTTTGTGCTGAGCTAATTTAGGAAGCAATTCACCTTGCCCTCCACAGTGTTAAACCAACTGGTGGTTGGAGGGTCTGACCTTTCGTTTCTAAATATAAAAATAAAAAATGTCAAGGCGGCTGTAGGGAAGCGATTAGAGAATCGCCCTTTCTGGAAGACAAGAGGGGACGAGCAAGACCTGAGTGTAGAAAATGCAAATTAATTGTCCCTTTCCTCCCTCTGCCTGTTTTGAGCTGGGTGAAGGAGAATTCCAGGCCCGTTGCATTGTCTCGTGTTTAGCACTGGCACAGAAGAACACAGCCAAATCCTTGTAGAAGATGATCTCAAAGCATTGTGCCTTGTACAAATTAATTAAATCCAATCAGGGCCCAGAAGGAGCAGCCTCGGCGACTCCCCAGGCACTTTGGCTCCATTCCCTGCCTCGGTTTTATTTGGGAAATGGTGCAAAGTCACGCTGAATTAGAGTTGTGAGGCTGGAAAAAGCTCTCGTAAGCAAAGGCTGAACAGGCAAGGAAGGGGCAGGAATTTTCCTTGTGGATAGGACTGGGAAGGGATCTCTGGAAAAAGAGATTTCAGAGTGCACTGGAACAACAGAAACCCCAAATGGTTACCCTCGAGTTCCTCATCTTGGGAGAGGTGAAATCTGCTCTACAAACACCTCAGCCACGGAAGGAATGATTTTGTGATGTGAGCCTCAGAAATCAAAGGAAAATCCCAAAGATTGCCAACATTTGCACTGACATGAACATTAGTACTCCAAACATTAATAATCTGCACATTTGCATCTTTCCTGTGCTCCGTTTTCATTCTTAGGTTGTAGAGGGAGAGCCCCTCAGGCTGTGACTTCAGCCTGAGCCYAAATTAGAACAGATTTCACACACTGTGCTTGAAGGTGGTGTTTTCACCACCATTACCTCATATTCCAAATACAGTAGTTTCACACTTTRGAGGTTTTAATTTTAGTCAGTGAATTTGTCTGCTCAGGAGGCTCTGCTTGGAGAAATCATGGATGAAGGCTCTTTGAGTCCAAAGTGAATTTGTTAACTCGCTTATGACAATTTGTGAAGGGCCCTTTTTTTTTCCATGAAATCCTGACCTTTTAGGGACCAGAAGGCACCATTTTTTCCCCCTCAAGACAAAGAACCYTCGATCCCTTGGCTTTCTCATTTTTCTACATGGTTTTCCTCAGCCATCTGCAAAGCAGGCAGGAGGCAGGAGCCCCCTGACATTCCATAATAATGCACTTGTATCCCAGAATACGTCAGAAACTCCTGTACAAACTTGCTGCTCATAAGTGTTTTGCTGCACAAGTACATCTGGAAGTTCAGCTGTTTCCAGGTTTGGATTTTTTTTTTTTTTTTTTWGCTTGCATTCATTGCCACTATAATGAAAACTTCCACGGTTCATTACCCCCGAGTGATAAATTTAGGCAGGGAGTTCATTTGTCTGGACAGGAAGAGCTGAAAGAGATGAACCCAGACCCAATTTTACTGCAGTTCATGAGACAGGGGCTGTTCACACCAACAGGCACTCGATATTCAAACAGAAATATTTTACATTTTCAGATGAAGTAAACAGACTGAAGATTGGAGACGGTATCGATGGATCAGAGCCAGGCACGACTGCCTTGGACATTTATGGATTTTCCAGCTCAATACACTGCTGCCCGACACGAGAAGCATTTCAAACACTCTGTAACAAAATGCTGGGTTATTGTAGAGGGAAGCTGACACCATTCTCTGTGCCACCTTCAAAATCGAGTTGTTTTTCTTGAATTTGTTAATTCCTCCTTCTTTCAAAGTGATTGGCTTCACTTGGGCTCTCAATATTCCTTCTGTGCCAAAGCTGCATGCCCTGGCCTCTCACCAGGAACCYCTGCCAGTGCAAATATGAGTAAAATCCCACCAAGAAAAATCCTCACATGTTRTGTGGGCAGTGTTTGATCACCAATTTCCCAAACAAACCTTGCCTTGGCTCAGGCCTTGCTCCCAGATTAAAGCTGGGGAGTCAGCTGCTTGTGGGATCTGTAGGATCACTAAGAACACACCAGGAAATTATTCTGGTGTGGGCCAAAGATCCCTCAAGGCTGTGTCTATTTAATCTCATGGTTTTGAACAGATTGAGGCTGTCCTGGAGACAGACCAGGGGGGTCAATATGCTCGAGAAAGCCAAAAATGTGTCCCTTCAGTTTTCCAAGCAGTCTCCAAGTCCCAAAAGGCTGAAACATCCAGGGAAAAGCCTTGGATTCCCTGCAAGGGTAAAGGATATAGTGCTGAGGAGAGGCTGTGTGGGCAGAGAAGGAAGGGAGGTTTATTTGTGCACACGTGTGAGCAGAACTGTGCAGGGATAGAAATATGCAGAAAATAAATCTTCAGGTGCAGTGTGAGATATGGGATGCTGCTCCAGACAGGGAATTCTCAGCTGCTCTGTACCCAGCCAGGTA
>NW_026624423.1:47658-50694 GCF_030028575.1 Malurus melanocephalus
CAACCCCTCCAAAAACTGGGGCTCCAAAACGTGACACCAAACACGGGCATTCAGYTGTGCATTCTGCACCCAGCCATCCCAGTAGGAACTCCAGCAGGGATCTCAAGGCTCCTGCATGGTTTTTTTCCCTTGCCAGGTGAATGCCACATGGCTGGGATTTCATGTGTTTGGCTGCTGGAGGGGACAGGATTTTGCCAGTTTTTATTAAGCTGTTGACATAATCACCAGCCAGAGGCTCGAGAAACGAGGAGAAATGTTTTCATTTTTGATTTCATCCATGTTTCCTCCACACTGGTTACTCCAGGTGGAAGCATTAACAGGAACTTCAGCAAATACAGTCACCAACCTCCCTTCATCTGAAGCCTTGATAAGCATAAATCAGAGAATTTTAAGCCTTTGGAAAATTGTATATTCATGGGCCCTGTGAGCTGAACCTTTTCGGTGAGCCCTCRGAAAAACCCTGCTAATTTAAACAGCAGCTCTGTTGAGGATGCTAATCCCAGTGGTGCAGCGTAATTTTATTAAAATGCTGCTTTTGAGGCAGCACACCAATATTCTTTAACCTCCAGGTTCATTAAGTTATGATCTCCKAGCAGAACTTCCCATTAAAATTCCAAACGGGTGGCGAAAAATCGGGGGAAGGTTCAAAGAGCTGGGAATGGTGCAAATCAGCGCTCGGGAGTGATGAAATTCCAAACAGAGCATGGGAAGAAAATTTTCATAAAAATCAGGAGTTTGGATTGAGAAATAGAGAGMAAATTTTATTTCAATCGCTTGAAATTGATTTTTTTTTTCAATCAAGTGAGATTTTATTTCGGTTTTGGTTTTCCCAAATTTGAAGTGGGCATTTTGTTTCTGAGCCCTGCAAGGCAGGTGGCTGGAATGGAGCAGCTCCAGCAGACACCAAAGGAGTTCCTGCTTGTTGGCACAAGATCTCCCAGCAGGACAGGGTGTCCTGCCACCCAGGCTTTGGGATCAGCCCCTGAGTTATGGGGAGCTGTGGCTCCAGAGGCCCCCACTAAMCCCTCCTCTGTCTGTCCAGTGCAATCAGCTCAAAAATGGGTTTTCCCTTCTTTTCATTTGCCACAGTGAGTCCAGCGCCATTCCACCTGGCAGAGAGGGAAGGATTTCCTGTGGAATCACAGGGAAATAGCTRGACAGGACCAGAAGTGATAACTGAATTCAGCCCCAGATCAGAGGGAGCCTCTGTGTCCGGGCAGACCCAGGCAGGTTTTTGCCTTAATCTATGAAATTATTTCAGACAATGCTCCAGGTGAGTGCTGCTGTTTGGAGGATCTGTGGATGTGAGCATTGGGTGGGAAACACCCACACTCACCACCAGGAGCAGCAAGGAAAGAGAAGGGGTGGGATTCTGGATTGGATTTGGGATGGCATTCTGCCCCTGTGCTCAGGTGTGACCCCACGTGCAGAGCTGCCCCAGCCCTGGGGAACAGCACAGGGAGGAGCTGGAGCTGCTGCAGAGAGCCCAGAGGAGGCAGCAGGATGGGCAGAGGGATGGAGCAGCTCTGATGGGAGGAAAGGCTGGGAGAGCTGGGATTGTTCAGCCTGGACAGGAGAAGCTTTGGGGTGACACAATTGTGACCTTGCAGGGCCTGAAGGGAATCTACAGGAAGGAAGGAGAGAGGCTGTTTACAAGGGATGGAGGGACAGGATACAGGGAATGGCTTCACATTGCCCAGAGGGCAGGGATGGATGGAAAATTGGGAAGGAATTTCTCCCTGGGAGGGTGGGGAGGCCCTGGCACAGGGTGCCCAGAGCAGCTGTGGCTGCCCCTGGATCCCTGGCAGTGTCCAAGGCCAGGCTGGACATTGGGGCTGGGAGCAGCCTGGGACAGTGGAATTGTCCCTGCCATGGAGGAGTGGCACTGGATGGGCTTTGAATTCCCTCCCAGCCCAAATCATCCTGGGATTCATTTAATAATTCTAAAAAAATCTTGTTTAATTTTGAGATTCCTGATGTTATTGCAGCTCTTTAAGAGGTCAAAAAGCTCAGAAAGARAATCCCTCTCACGATGTGCACTGATGAGTCAGGTGAGTGCATGCCAGGGAGTGCTGTGAAATAAATGTGCATTTTTACTGGAATGTGCTGGGTTTATAGCAGGATTTTGGGTGCCTAATGAGAAAAGCTATAGCTGTCAGGTGATCAATAAAAGATGAGAAAGATTTTAGGATTAGCATCAGAAAGCTCTTAAAAGGCAGCAGGAGAGAGGGAGAAAAATACAATGAATGTAAAATGGACAAATACACAGAGGAGYTGTTGCTCAGGTGCTGCTCTGCCTTCACTTCGTGTTTTGTCTCTGCATCATTTTCCCTCTGCTCTGAACATTCAGCTCAAAATGAGTTCCCATTTCCTCATTTCCATTTCCTGAGTTTCCATAAGCTGCAGATCCTGSTGCAGACAATTGGGACAATTCCTTGTCCCACCTTGGTACAGTTGTTGGATAACTCCATGTCAGTGAGCATTACTTGCCACAAATGAATTGTCAAAAAAAAAAAAAAATCATGGACGAGAAGCAGAAAAGAACATTCTGACAGGTACAAAATTCCATCTAATACCTATTAGTGCCCTCTGGAAAATATTCTAAGAGGGCATTGGAAGCTGTGACATATTGCCAGTGTCACCCTGAGGATGTCACCTAACTCCACAATGACTGTGTGGATCTCTCACAAAGCAGGACCAGAAATCAAACCCCTTTTGCCAGATAAAGGCAGCTGTGTGTGTTTATTCTGAGTGTGAGTGAGTCCTGGTTGTCCACACTGCAGGGGGAGGCTCAGCTTTCAGCCCACGAGGAGCTGGAAATGATAAATGTGTTCTGACACCGAGCCAGAGCTGCTCGAGTTAAATAAATCTTCATTGACTGATGTGATCTCAGAGTCCAATTCGATTTTCATTGATGTAAATGCTAATTAGCACCACAGAAGTCYGTGTTTGCAGCAAATGCAATAAATGAAAAGAAGGGGTTTATTTGAATCCCTTTGTTTCTGCCAGGAGTTGTAGCTGCACGCAACACGTATC
>NW_026624423.1:50819-57252 GCF_030028575.1 Malurus melanocephalus
TTTTTTTTAGGGTCAGACAGGTAGAGAGGAAGCCATGTACTTTCCCCTGTTAACTTTTAGGGATTTGTTCAGGYATGATGAGAGTAAACCCAAAATTCCTGCCACTTCCAGCACTTCCCTGGCAGCTAATCCTCATGGAGAGGGAAAGCCTTGCTGCTCCTGCTGCTGCTGCTGGTCCATGAAGGATGCTCAAGAATAAATGAATTAAGCCATGGAAATGAAGGAGAGAATTTTCAAGGAGAATTTAAAGCGTTAATAAATGCATTCATTGCTGTTTAATCCACAAGAAAAGGAGGCAGCAGATGCTGATCACCACTGAACGTGGTTATCTGCCCTGTTCAAGCCTCAGGATTGTCCCCAGCCTCACCAGGAGCAATCAGAACTGGGAGCAGTGGCCACACTGGATTTGGAGAGCTGGACACAGATTTAGCCCAGAGCCAAAGGATTCCATGGCTTTCCTTCAGGACATGGACATGTTTCATTTACAGGGCTGAATTGAGGTGCTCCTGAATCCCAGGAATGTTTTGGGATGGCTCTGGGTAAAGCCCATTCCTGCTCAGCCTGGCTTAGGAACAGGAATGAACTTTGCTGTCAGGGGAAATGTCCCTTTTTAAATGAAATGAAAGGACCATYTGGTTAAATACTGAATTAATATTAAACAGCTCCCTTCTGGGGACAAAAATGGGGTGTTGATAATGTGAATGGCAGCCCTCTCCAAAGCTGCAGTTCCCTGTGGGCTCCTGCTCTGAGCAAGGGGCAATTGAAGCAGTAAAATATCTCAGATTATTATAGAGGCTGCACTCCCAGCACATCAAACAGGAAATAAATGGAAGGAACACCCCAAAAATACCCTGCAAAGTTCTGGCTGGGATACACAAATCAGACAGATTTCTGGGTGCCCCACAGAAGAAMAAAATTCTTTTGTATTCCCTGTTAGTGCAGCTTCCACTGCGATACTGATAACAAGGGAAGTAAAATATTCTGTGGAAAACCTATAAATTGGTGGTCTCCTTACAGATCTCTATTTTTTTCTGACATTTCTTTGCTTACAGAAAGCATTTGTTCCTTTTTTCCACTCCCTCAGCCAAGCCCATCAMGATTCTCAGAATTAACAAGTATTTGAAAGCTGATTTTTTTTAAAATAAGGATTTGTATTTCCATGTGCCAGCTGTCAGTGTAGCCTGTCACACTTCAAGTGGGTTATTTATTGCACAGTGATTAAAAAACTTCTGCTTGTCCTGAAACAGACATAAAATTGTGCATTTGGGCAACCAGTTTTGTTWATGCTGCTTTTGTTTGTCCAAGCTCCCTCCAGAGCAAAGGCCACAAAAACAGGCAGGGGTTTCAGAGGTTTTGGGAAGGAAAAGTGAGTCTTGGGCAAACCAGGTCTGGGCAAGAAACATTTAAGGAAAGAAGATCCCTCAAATCTGATTCAGAGGGAACATTTTGATTTATAAACACCTTTAAATGGCCTTGTTGGGAGAATCACAGGAAATGAGGCTGACAGAGACTTCAACAGAGTGAAAATCGGCGTTTTCAGAGAAATAAATTCCACCCAGGATGGTGTGTCCATGCTGCCTTCACCAGCATTTCCCTGTCCTTTTCCTGAGTTAGTTACCCCTGATTGCAGATTAAGCTCATCACTCTTGGCTAATTCACCTCAGAAAAAGACCTTTTTTTCCTGATTTTTGCAGGCTGTTGGATTTTTGATAGCTGCTCCCACATCTTCCTTCAGTCTTCCCTTGTCCAAGCTACCTTGACTTGTTCCATCTTTCCTTGCAGGTCATATTTTCAAATTATTTTTTTATTATTTATTTTTCTGCTGCTCCGTTTCATTAAAAATATGAACACACCTTTCCATTATAGATTATTTCTACCCTACTGCCAGTTTTCTCCAGGGAGAAGAGCTGGAGTAATTCTCCTCCTGCTCTTTCCACTTCCCTCGCTATTATCTTTTATTATTTCAGATTTGTTTTAACTGCTTTCCTAACCTCTGCTTTCTTTCCCCACCCTCTGTGGGTGGCTGGGTGTCTTTTCAAGTTTCCTTTTCTATTAAAGGAATCTGAGGAGTCAGCAGTTCAGTGAGCCTGATCCACCATAGCTTTCAAAACTCAGAAAATAAATTTGAAAGCTGGGGAAGGAAGAGCAGAGTCAGTCAGAGGAGTGGAAGTTCTGAAGGTGTGTGTTTTATCTCATTTCTATCATTTTATTCCCTTTCACACCCAGGATTTTGCAATTTAATTGTATTTAGGGAACCAAAAGGAGAGCAAGGCTTGGGGAAAATTGAACTGAAGGCAAATAAAAGTCACGTGTAGAGCAAGAAACAAGATGAAAAAGGACAGAGAGCTGGGAAAGAAAACATTTTCTCCTCAGCAACTTTTTGATACTTGAAGAACTTTCTCATCCTGAWTCTGAAAACCTTTCAGAAATGAACCTCTTTGAACGCTGCCTTTCCTCCCTACCCCAATGAAGAGATAGTTCACTGAGCAGGAAGGGGGGCAGGAGTTCTGGTTTGGGGAGAAAAGGGGGAGAAATCCTTTAAAGGGTCAGGTTTTGGGCTGCTGCAGCCTTGCATGGCCCAGTTTGGTGTGGCACAGGAAACCAGGAATTCTGTTCTGGCCTTGAGGATGCCTTTGGTGAAGATTCAGTGACAMTTTCAGTCCAAACCTCCTTTCTCATTATTAAATGTTGATTCAAAGCCMCCTCAGCMRAGTCCCCCTCRATGTGRGGAGCAGTGGGATGAAGAAAASGTAAGGAATGATCTGTGGGGTTTTMAAARAAATGCCCATTCCCTGGGGAACCTGTTCAATGCCCAACCCCCCTCTGGGGGAARAAYCTTTTTCTAATATCCACAAAACCTGCCCTGAGGGCTTCCTGTCATCACACAGATGTGTAATGCCAATATCTGTGAAATACTGATGGATGTGCAACACAAACAACACCAGAAATCTTTTCAGGGTGACTGGAGACAAAGCTTTCTCCAAAATAACCTTGTGGTATGAAACATCAGAAAGTGTTTTCTCTGGCTATGAATTATTTGGGTGAATATCAGAGACTTTGTATTTATGAATTGTGTGAATGACACCCAAGCCTTATGCCATCACTGACCAAGGCCACCACTAACCCCTGTCCCCAAGTGCCACATCCACGTGGCTCTGAAACCCCTCCAGGGACAGGGGCTCCAGGCTGCTCCTGCTGTTAAACACTGAGGAGGCATTCAGCCCTTCAGCCTTCTCCCCATCCCTTCTGACAGAGTTTTCCCACATCCAGAGAGGGATAGAAATCCCTCTGGGCCCTCTCATGGTTGTTCCTGGGTTTRTAGGAACATTTTGAATAGAACATGATGTGTGGGAGAGGGCTGGAAACTGAAGCTGAGGGCTGATAACTCAGGGCAGCAATGGAAAACTCACCTGGTGCTGCCTAAATCCAGCTCCCTAAAGCAGAGGCTGGACAGAATTGAGAGAATCCAAAGCAGTTCTGTTCATTGCAGGGTCTTCAGGTGCATTCAGGGCAGTCCCAGCCCAGCCAGAGGCTGCACCCACAATGGACAATGGCTCACGGGTTTTTCACGCTTTATCAGTTTTGTCCATTTGCACATCGGGGCTGAATCCTCCAATTGCAGCTGCAGCCAATGCAGTCAAAAACTCCAGCTTGGCTCCCCCAATTCTCTGCTGTTTCCATCTCTTGGGGTCTGGCACAGTGAGGTGTCCTTGAGTTTGGGGCTGCAGAGGAATTGTTCTGTGTAAAAATGGGAGAGCAGGAGCTCAGCACTGTCTGTGGAGTCTGGAGTTAAACACTCTAAGAATCCCAGGGTTACAGAGACATGGAAATAGAGAAGCTGAAATCCTAAGGTATCACTGTCACCAAAGGAGTTGACCTTGGGATGAAATTCATGCTGTGGGTCTGATTCAAATGTAAGATTTACTTAAATACAGGACAAGAAAAAAGATCGAAAAAAAAGCCTGTAAAAATGTGTAACAGCAGGGTAGGGAAAACACCAAAACATTCGTAAGGATATCAGRGCAAAGGTTAAGAAGCTGGGAACAAGAGGCTTCTTCCATCAGGGGCCTTGGGGTGACACCACCAAAATCTCTCCAGCCCCAATCTGGAGCCACTGAGAGAGAGTCCCTGAGGGGCAMAGAAAGAACAGGACAACAGAAGGTTTTGAAGAAGTCTGTAAGTGCACATGACATTTGAAAAGCACTTTTAGCACCACTGGAACTTTAATGATGCTCTGATTAAACTTCTGAAACTTTTGAAAACAGCTCATCAAATCAAGGAATCCCAGGGTGGTTTGGGATGGGAGGGACCTCAAATCCCATCCAGGGGAAGAAGGTCACAGGWTATGGGGCAATGGCTTTGGCCCCAAAGTGATGAGAGAGGGGAGAGGGCTGAGCCTCAGTCCATTTATCCACCACAGAAAATCTGCTGATCTTCTGCCAGCTCTTCAGGAAAAGAGCTCTTTAGAAAACTCTTTAGAATAGTTTTCAAGGAAAAAGAATAGAAGCCACATGTGAAACAAATGTTATTTCCATTTTAAAAAATAATTTGGGCACCGTGATAATTATTAAAGGCTGATCTCCTGTCAGCTCTTCAGGAAAAGAGCTCTTTARAATAGCTTTCAAGGAAAACAGTAGAAGCCACATGTAAAGCTAAYGTTATTTCCTGTTTTAAAAATTAATTTGGGCGCTGTGATAATTATTTAAAGCTGATGTCCTGTCAGCTCTYCAGCAAAAGCAGCTCTCTGGAAAAGTATTCACAGAATAAAGTAGAAGCCAAGTATGAAACAAATGTTATTTCCCATTTTAAAAAGTAATTTGGGTGCTATGATAATTATTGAAAGCTATCCTAGGCATTGACTGAATCTATACAACCTTTGCTGAACAAGAAAATAAAGAAACCTGCTTTAGTCCCCACGAAGTGTGGCATTCTTTAAGCTCATAAATTGCATCTCTATCATCTCATCTATGAGTGCTTATTTCTAAAAAATAAAATATGGTACTTGACTGAATTATTACATCCTGTGAACTGACTCTGTAAGATAATGCAGCATCTAAGCCTTTCAAGACTGGCAAAAAAAGGACAGAATCTCACTGAAGGACATGAGTTTCTTCCTCTACATCAAGTCACATTAAAATAATTTTTTTTAAATTACATGACAGTAACATATTTCATAATTTGCATTTAAATTATTTTGGTAATTGTCAGGTTGGTTTTTTTTGTAATAAAAAAATTAAAAGAAGAAAAACAAGAAGCTGGTCAGCTATTTTATCTATTTTATCAATGGTGGGTTCTCAGCTTTCTCTCTCTCCTTTCCAGGTCTAAAAATCTAAGAGAAGAGATAAACTGAGAGATTAATTTGTCTCCTATTTCAGTCACATGATAACAAATCTGAACAAAGCTGAGTGTTTGGGACTTGAAGTTCAGCAGTTCTGAACTAGAGTAAATTGAATTTTCGTTCTAGAGTAAATTGAATTTTCCTGATTAAGCCAATAATGCTGACATCCCTCTAATAACCAGAGTTCTAAGAAAGAAGAGCTACTTGTGAAAGTGCAGTGTAAAAAGTCAGGAAAAACAGCTTTAATCTTTCTTAAATCTCAGGACATCATCACTGCTCCAAAAGTTCCTAAATATGCTCCTGTATTTCCAGCCTAAAAAAATTTTGAAAGTAATAAAAAGAACAAAGAACCCCCTCCACCATTATTTGTACAAAGTAAAATCACAAAGAGTGGAGAGAAGTATTATTGAAATGAGAAAGAAAATGCCTTTAAATAAAAATAGAAATTACCATGATCTTATTTTGCATTGAAACATTCAGCTCCTGTCATYTTGTCCTCCATTAAACTGACACGAGCTGATAAAGTTTAACAAAAATGTCATGTTTGAATAATCATTAGGAAAACGAGAATTTGATTTCTAAAGCTATCTTTTCACACCAGCTTTGACGTGAGTCAAACCCTTTCATTTACTAATAACAGAGTGCAGATGAGTTCTCCTGGATAGCACTGAACTTTGAAGGGCAACATTTTTAAAACCGTACTAATTTGTAAACACCAGGTTGTTTCTTTGTTTTTTTGGGTTTTTTTGTTATTTTGTTTTTTTCAAAAAAGAGTATTTTTCCACAGGCTGGACCACACCAATAGAAAGACACAGGAAAATTCAGGTTTTTAATAATCTGAGGGAAGGAAGAGATGTTGCTTTAACACTTGAGTTTTTCCCATCAATTACAGCGAGCTCCTCTTGGCTCTACTCCTGCACCTCTGCTTTCTGCAACACAAAGTTATTTTAAACAATTCCACTCCTCCTCTCACCTCACACTGCCTGGAATTCTATTATCCAAGTCTGGGTCCTTAGCATCTGACTCCATCCACATTGGATTGAAGTTTTCAGATCATTAAGAAGAATTTGAGGGGCTCAGGGCTGCACAGTGTGC
>NW_026624423.1:58908-62613 GCF_030028575.1 Malurus melanocephalus
ATGAGATTCTCCTTTCATTTACCCTGACACTGGCCTTCAAAAGGMGCTATTATGGGTCACATTTCTCTGAATGCACAATGCAAAGAAAAATGTCTGGTTTTTGACACTGATTTCTGCACTGGCCCGGCCTCAGTCTCCTCAATGTAGAAGAAGGACTTGAAAGCAAGGAATGAGCTCAGTACCCTGATCCAAGCACCCTGAAGCAGCAGTCCCTGAACTCTGTTAGSAATCAACACTCAGAGCTGCCAAACTCTGGCATGGAATCACAGAATCCCGGATTTCCTGGGTTGGGATGGATCCCAGAGATCACTGCCAWCCCWGTCCCTSCMCAGAAACCCAAACAATCCCMCCCTGTGCATCCCTGGCAGCRCTGTCCAAACGCTCCTGGAGCTCTGGCAGCCTCGGGGCTGGGACCACAAAGTGGTTTTAGTTCTGCTCATCCCCCCAAGTGCTGACCATGCACAATTCTGGTGTGGCCATGTCCTTTAATGAGAGAAAATCTGGGTATTCACAGCAAAAATCACTCAAATTCTTACCCAGGGATTCCCTGAACCCTTCCCCCGTTTTCCATTGACAGCAAAGGGCAGCCTTGATGCACAGATCATTTCCAATTTCTAATTACAGTGTTCATTACAGTTACAATAATTTGGGATTTTTGAGATTGTTACACTTCCTTTGATGAAAACTTTCTCCCATGTATGCTGTGGCTCCTGTCATCTTGAATAATTATGAGGAAAATGAGAATTTGATTCCTAAAGCTATCCTTTCAGACCAGCTTCTATAATAAATAAACATAAATAATAAATATACAATTTCTAATGAGTGTTTGGGGACAGTTTTTGCTTCTCCTAAAAACAAAGACTGGCTAAGATAACAAGGAAGAGTTTCAKAGGGCAGAGATTGCAGTACCAGTGAGAAAACTGCACGCATTCTTCTAAGACCCACAAATTTTGCACTATTTTCATGGACTCTTTCTTGTCCAAGAGATGTGATTCTTTCCCCTTTTTATTATTTTTAAGGCTTCTGGTATTCYTTCATTTCAATAGAAATGGCACAACAACCCGAAAAGATTCTTCTTTGTCCCTGCTTGAAACCTCAAAACTTTGCAAAGAATTGAAGAAAAGGTCAGAATGAAAAACTCATCTGAAGTGAGGGCCAGAGGAGTGAAACACTTCTTCTTGGTGAAAGGGAATGTTGGCATTTTTCTCAGGAGGAATGAGGGCTGACTGCAGAAGGATTGCAATCCTGAGAAACGTATGCTGCTGTCTTCCCTGGAGAATGGATTCCCCAGGTGGGGACACGTTGTGAGGAAGAATTGTTCCCTGAACAAATAAATTCATTGCTGAGGAGYGCTGCCACTCATCTCCATGTACTCCAGGAAAGATTGGTCTGTCCAAAGAAATCCTGATTTGGAACTGCTGAGGTTCCTCTGTCATTTAAGGAAAGGGGGTAAAAGTAAGGAAAGTGGTGAAAGTGGTGTCAAAAAAGCAACTCCTATTTCTCACTTCATGAAAATCTATTCTTTAACATCACACGTTAAATGCAACAAAGTATTACTTTAGCAGGTAGACCATGCTAATAATATTTAGAATTTTATATTAAAAATAAACCAGAAAGGTTAATTCTGCTCATTGGAATAGGTTCTTTGTAAAATTGCAGTTTTTTCTTAATTACTTTTCCTTCAGGAGCAGCTTTTGTGGAATGATCCTGAGCTGAAGGAAATATGAGTTTTCTCTCCTGTCCTAATAACAAAACCTTGCTCCTATCTTACAAGCCCCTCAATTAATTATCTCCAAGAAAACCTCGATTAAGGCTTCTCTTTCTTCTCCTTGCTGCTCAGGCTCTGTCAGAGAAGTGCATGTTAATGAAATAACACCCAAAYGAAGCCTCCTTTATCAGCCAGCAAAGCCCGAGGATGATAGATGAACACTTCATTACATTTTCTAGCCTTGCTCTCTTTTGACTGAGAGATAAACAGTGTAACAAATTGCAGAACAAAAAATAAATAAATATAAAACCCCACTTATCTTCACTAGCCAATAATTATACACAAAAACCTTTCAAGTGTAATGAGAAATAAGGTGAAGTGAGAAATATTTTGATCTGGATGGAGCTTAAATAAACAGGGGAAAAAAAAAGAGCAATGCATATTGAGACTCTCCTCATCAATCAGAGCCTAATGACAACATTTAAATGACAGAACTGGGTGAACTCCACTGCTCCAGCAAGTTTTAGAAGCTGGAACAGAGCTGAGATTGCAAGATTAGGTTATTTCTGAAGCAGTGTCCTGACAAGGGAACATTTTGAACTCAATTTATTTCTCACCTAGACCAGACTATTAAAACGACACCAATTTAATACAACTCTCTGGTGCCTCCAAGGAYCTGGAGCCTTGTTCTCAGAGAGACCATCACTGCCCACAAGCCTGAAAGGTCTGGAAACTCAAATTGCCCTGACTAAAAGGCAAAAACGACCCTGTTACAATTGTGTKCTTGGCCAAGAACAACACTGTTGAATTTTTTTTTTTTTTTTTACAGAGCACATTTCTCACAACAGCMAGGTAAGGAGGCTCAGAGTGAACTCAGCAGGAAAATGCTTTTTGATTTTAAACCAGAGCAGATTTCAGTCACCAAAACAACCCACATGCACCGAGGGATGTGGGGCTGAGTGGTTTAGTAAATACAGAAGCACAGAGAAGTGGTGCTGATTGCAGAGTCACCATCCCATCCCTCACCTTCTCCTTGACCTGGTAACTCCAAGTGGGGGGTCTTGGATGTAATTTTAATGTGATTCAGGACTTCATGATGGCTCTGATTTGTCCTTTGTTTTAATCTGAGGTTTAACATCTCTCAATTCTGGCACTTCCCCACCCAGACTCTCCCCCATTCATTCCTCAGTCACGTGAACCCTGATGTCTGTTACAAATATTTGTACAAGGGCAACCACAGGGGCCATTCACATCCAAAAAGATCCAGCCAGGGCAGACATGCACAGGTAGGAAACACCTTGTAAGGCTCCCTGGCACCCAGAAAGAGGGAGGAAAGCCCAGAGCCCCCAGTCAGGCTCGGTTTTGTCATCCCTCAGTTTCTGGAATGGCCTTTGACATCATCTTTTAGGAGAGCTTTTGATTTGGTAGATTGCTCTTCTCTAGGTGTGGATTAAATTCAGAGCAGGGTGCTGAARGGGTGATGCTCTTTGAATCCATCCTCTTGGAAATTTTGGAGACAATCCAGGCTGAGCCTTGACATTAGGAAATATTTTTTCACAGAGAGGTGGCCAAACCCTTCACCTCCTTGGTGGCTTCCCAGAGAGGAGGTAGAAGTCCCAAAGCTGTCAGTGCTCAGGGATGTTTGGACAAAGGCTTCTCAATGATGCTCTGGCTTTGGGGCAGCTCTGATTGTGGCCTATGAGTGATGCACAGTCCCCAGTCATGGCATAACCAGAAACATTCATTAAACAAGCACAGAGMTTTTCTAATATTCCTACTATCAAATTAGAATATCCCAGGCCTGGATAGCCAAGAACATAAGTGCCTCACATCCRCATCAGCCTTTTTCCKTGAAAGAAATGCTTGTATAACAWTTTTTCTTGCAAACTACTGTGGTATATTATCTGTTATATTTTAGAAACTTTGTTACATCTCTGCTGCCCTAGCTGAATAGTCCTTGTGCTTTTTAGCCAAGCAGTCTTCCTTTTCTTGCCCCA
>NW_026624423.1:62903-72993 GCF_030028575.1 Malurus melanocephalus
TCCATCCTGACCCATCACAGACACCCCTGAACCTCCAGAGCCTTGGCCTGTGCCAGTTTGTGGCACAGAACTCAAACCTGACGAGTTTGAACACAAACATTTCCCCCTGCACACTTCATACCGACAGCCTGAGAAAGACTGAGAAAGTCAGGAACAAGCTGCAGTCAAAACTTCCATTTGTTTTCATCTTAAACTGGAATTCATGATGCTGAACCGAGCTTATTTTGATGGATGTTTTTTTTTGCAGCATCCACATGTGACAGGGTTTATAGCTCCAGCCTGCTGAGAGAGAGAGAGCAGTTCAAACTCAGAGTTTGGTTTCTTCTGGAAGAAGACGGGAGAGCGATTTGCTGAGCATTTGCACATCCTGATCAAACAGCAGCAGCAGCAGAGTTGGCCTCCCATGAATTACCTGTCCAGACGTGTCAATACCTCCCCAGATAAACACCATGTTCCAATTCCCAGGTTTGCCGATACGGTGGAATGGATGGAGGCACAACAGTGATAATGAAAAATGATCTGTAAACAATGGGAGGGTGCTGTGGGAAATGCATTAACACAAAAGGCCCAGCAGCTGATAGCTGGCAAAGGATTGCGGAATATTCTGGGGGCTTTTTAACATCCCTTGATTTCTCTAAGTGCAACAATTTCGTAGCTGAATTCAACAACAACAAAAAGGAATTCTGGGTTTGGCAAGAAGTCAGCAAAAGAAAGAGCAATTGAAAGCTGTATAATTGTATTATAAAAAAACTTCGAGACTATCAGCAGCTTTCTGTAGGACAAATATTGATTTAGTAAGGAGATAAATATGCATCCATGGGAAGAACTCCGGAAAGTTCATTCATGATGGAAATTTGCGCATTGATCATGGCCTGAGAGCTTCTGTTGCTTTTTTTCTTCCTGCAAACACTTGCTGTGGGGATTTCTGAATTCTGAGCGAAGAAAGTGMTTTTTCTATAGCAATCCAGGGTTTCCCAGCGATATCTGAACAGTCCAGGGTCCCTGGAAACACCAGGCTGTGTCTGTGCAATCGTATATCCAAACATGTATGTTCACCTGTGTGCTTGTGGAGGTGCCAGTTTAGAGAATTTTTTWAAATAGAATTGTTATAGAGCTCTAAACCAACAAGAGGAAAAAATAACTTTAGTCACATTCAATAAAAGCTGTTCTGAAAACAACACTGGATTCATTTYCCCTTTCCCTTTGCTTGCCATAAACCGGGAATAAAGCCCTGACCCAACACAGCCACCATCARAAGCTGACAGGTAATTAGGGAACACCGGAGCTGGAAGTGCTGATGAGGTGTTTGCTCCACAAAAACATTAATTACCCCTAAAATGGCTGCACCAAACATCAGCTCATCCACAGATAACCGTGGCTGCAAAGGCAGGAAAGGAACAGAGAAAGAGACATTTGATAAGGAAAGGTCCTCATTTTTCTACARAATTTCTCATTTGGATTTGTCATTTATAGAGCAATTTGTGTACCAGACCAATAACTTAATTTGAAGCAGGGTCTGAGAGAAAGAACAGCATAAAGACAATATTTCTTTTTAAGTTGCCTAGAAAACCAACAACTGTGTCTTAATAAACCAAAAATGTTAATTTTACCCTAGTCCAGGCAATCACACAAATACAGAACACATCCAAAATCTCATTCAGGGAAAAAACCCAATGTTATAAGAATTAAATGGACTTGCAAATTAAAGTACTTCAATAAGTGTTTTGTTTGAAATAGCAATTAAACAATATATACATATTTATAAGAAAAATATGAGTTAATTTTAAACATTTGTATGTTAAAATAACATGAGGATTTATAGTAAAAATAAATATCCATTTTTTTATAATCACTTTTTCACAAAGTGCATCCAATTAATATTTTATTGGTTTATGTATTACTTCAGATTGTATATACAAAGCCTGGATTAGGAGAGGAAAGAGTTTCCCACTTATTTCCAGCTGAAGTTTAGAGTGGAATCTCAGAGTAATGTACCCTGAAGTGCATTTTTTAGCTCTGTTTAAATCAGTATTTTATTTCCTTGGCACAGTCCTACAAGCGCTGTGCATTGAAGGGACGTGTTCGATGAGATGGATCATGTCTGACACGGAAAAAGGAGAACAAAAAATCAATTGATGGGATCTAAGTGGCTTGGAAACGGTGCTGCTTTCTTACAGGAGCCATTTTTATTATTCTTATCGATGTGCTTACGTTTGTTGTGATTTCCTTGATTTATGCTTGAGCTGCTGCTGAGGATCTGTTTAAGTTTATAACCACATAATAAGAGACATCCATTGCCTCCAAGATAAACAGACAAGGGGAGAGATGGAAAGTAATGATATCACATGCATTTCGGTGCTAGGGAGCAAATGTACACGGAGAAGAAATGCCATTTATCAAAATTGTAGGGAATTTCTGCAGAAAAAAAATAAAAATAAAAGAAAGAAATGGGCTCAGAATACCAAAGCAGCTTGGATTAGCTTTGAGCCCAGGGTCAGGCTGCCTTTCTGGGAGCATCCCTTCGGGATTGTGTGGGAAAGAGAGCTCTGGGAAAGTTTTCTGCATGTTACAAGATGCTCTTATTGAACTTTCTAACAGGTACAGTGCTAAAAATTGCTGCTGTAAAAATATGAAATTTCCCAGGAGATGAATTYAGGAGATAGGAAGAAGATTATAATTATGGTGTTGTATCCATAACACTAAAAGCTTGTAAAAATAGTARTAAAATTTGTTATCAAAGAAATAATTTCTTTGTTTTTCTTAACTTGACAATAGTTATTTTCCTAATTATTATTCATAGACTCCATGGGCTTTCTTGGAGAGGATTATAAATCTTGAGAACAAAGAACAAACCAGTTCCTGCACAAAAAATTCTTCGAGCAATTTTTCAGTTCCTCGTTTTTCCTTCATAGATATCCATCTCTTTCACTTTTGTAGCCTTATTAAACCTTTTTATGAAGCTTTCCAGAAATTTCTGGAGAACCACACCTTCCAAACCAAAAACGCATCAATATCCTTCATATTACCRAGAAAAGGAGTGCACAAAATATGGAATATTCAGAGATCTTGGTCATCTTCCTTTGGAGGCAGCTCTCCAGGATGCTCAGGGATAAATGAAGCRTTTCTAATGGGAAGTAATTATTTTTAAAGTGTGTTTTCTTTRGTGGCATCATTTTCTCTTCRTGATCCGAGCAGAAGAGCAGCATCAATTAGCAGTGAGCACCAAAAGGCAGCGAATGGAACTCCTGAGGTTTAATTTAAACTGCAGGTCCATACAAATTGCTGGAGCTTGAAACAAATCCTCYCTTTCTGAGGTTCAGGAAATAAGGCCATAATTATAATTATCAATAGCATCTCGTTCCTAAAGCACTCCTCAGATCAGGACCTCACAGGACTTTGCAAACCATGAAGAAATTCCACACTTGGGTGTCAATAAAAGGACCTGGGCAGGTGAGRGGGGAGGTGTAGCAGCTTCCCAGAGGCCCAGATTCTTCCTTAAGCCTAGTTCAAATGATGTTCAAACCAAAACCCAAACCCAAAACCAAAACACAGAGGGAAACCCCTAAAGCTATTCTTGATCCAGCTTTCTGTCTCCAGCTTAAGTGAAAAACCAACTTTATTCATGACTTTCAGATCAGAATCAAGGTAAATGTCAGCAGGACCCTTCAATGTTTTAAGGTAATTATAATATCATTACCATCTTCTAAATTCATCTCCTGAGAACTCTCAAATTTTTATATATCTTTAGTATTTAGCACTGTACCTGTTGGAAAGTTCAATAAGAGCATCTTGTAACACACTGAAAACTTTTCCAGAGCTCTTTTTCCCACCTAATCCTGGAGGGATGCTCCCAGAGTGTTTTAAGTTTTTTGATGATRCCCAGTACTTTTGGACAAAGTCTGGACTGAAACTCTGGAGTTTTCTTTCTGGCAATGGCAGCTGATTTTGATGTGAAAAATAACAAAAAAAAAAAAAGCCTTGCACACCTCTTCTGTTCTATTTTTTAAGCTGACTGTATAATTTACATTTTAAGTGCTCATTAAGGTGAAAAATGTCAGTACTGCAGAAGGAGCAAATAAATTACCTTCATGTCTCTTTCCCCCCCCTTTCTTATTATTAATCTGGAGACCACAGAAAAGGAGTATTCTCAATTAATCCGGGAATGAATTTATAACATGTCAAATCCCATGCTGCTCCAAGCCCATTACAGTTCAGTTTAATTAGGCCTTTCTCCCTGCCTGCAGACAGGAGCATTTGTAGCAGGCTTTAAAACACTAMCACTGCTATTATATCGTTACTATTGTTTAAAATCAATTAGATTTTATGGAAAGTTACTGCTCACAATTTTATTGCTCARTTGGAAGATTGTAAGATTCCCTGTCTCCAGATGCTTTGCTGAAGTGTTTCCAGTGGGTCCAGCTCTCGAAACTTCCAACCTTCATAAAGAACATTCACAGCTTTCAAAAGCTCTTTTAGGGTGTGTGTATCACTTTTAAATTCAAATTTCTATTGTCTAAGAAAGTTTGAAAGCCTTTTATCATGGATCAAGATTTGAAACTAAAAGTGTTTTAGATTTCAGGCTCTGAAATCTTGTGGCACTTGGCTTCAGAATTTTACTTATTTCCCTCTTTCACCCCAAAAGAAACACCAACCAGACAAAAAAGAACAAAAAAACAAACAAAAAATAAACCCTGAAACATAAAAATACACCCAAAGCATCTCCAAAAATATCTTCCAGCAACAGGCAGTGAGTAAGCCAACAAAAACATGTCCCATTTAGCTCAGTAGCACCAAGGTCTCCCAACATCCAGAGTTCCAAGTTCCCCAATCCAATGGTTTCCTGCCTATCAGMTCTTACCTCATGTCCTTGATTTCAGGATGCAATTTTACCACACAGGGCATCTGAGCCATGAAGTCTTGGCACACCTCCCAATAATTTACTTCTGTGATATTGTTTTACAATCCATTAGATAAAATTTTACTTGCATTAAACACAATTCCTGCTAACGAAATTTGTCTGCCTGCGTTTGGGAAGATACTGGAATAAACACACAGATAAACACACAGATAAACACACAGATAAAAACACAGATAAACACACAGATAAATCTCCTAATTCCATATTTTTAAGTAATTCCCTACTGATTCTATTCTGATTCCTCCTGTTTCTGTGTAGAATTTTTGGCACACGTTCTGTGTACTAAACTTTTAGGTGTAAGATTATGTTCCTTAMAGAATTTTGTGCAAGCTTGATCGTTTAGTTCAGAGATATTTCAAATTTTAAAAGATCAGGCTTCATTCAACTCTTTCCACCACCATTTGTGTTCACAGGGCTCCAAACACACGTACCTTGGATAACCCCATTTATAAATGTCCTGTTTGAATAAAATATTATAAATTTCCTCAGTTAATTTACATCTGATTTAACTTGCTGAGAGGCTTTTGCCTTTTTCCTGTGCTCAGAAACTGTGCTCAGTTATTCACAATGAATGCAGATTCTCACCCAGCTGTCTGTRTTTTCTACATTTATTTCTCTAAATTTTAAATAAAACTGTTTTATAGGAATGTATGGATAATTATTTTCAAGAGCTTCTGGAGAGGAAACTCATCAAGAATTAATTCTAATGAACTTTAACTCTTATTGAGAATYTTTTCTTCATTTTCACACATTGTCTTTTATAATTTCTGATGGGTCCTATTGCACACTRGAGCAGGAAAGGTCTGTCATCAGCGCTAATCACAGTGAGGATTTCACAGCTCATAGAATGCTCAAGAAAGAAGTGGCCAGTAATTACACCTTCAGCCTGGGAAACATGGCAATTAGCTGGGTCCTGTTCCCAGCTGAGGAAGTGTTTCCTGGGGACAGTAAATTGCTTTTATAACACAAAAACGTGTGATGATGCAGCAAGAAAAAAACTCCCAGTGTAGGACAAAAGCAATGAATAAACAGTGATTCAAGACAAGGTGATTCTGCCTCTCTCTTCACTGTAAAAAAGTGGTGAGTTACTATTCAAGATATATTCAAAATACTCCAAGAAGGTATTTCCAAAGGAAACAGACTTTTTTGTTCCCTCAAATATTTCTGTTAACTGTTTTTCTATGAAAATTAAAGGATTAAAATGAATGTTCAACCAGCTCATTGCTTAGTTTAAATGACCAAAATAAGTGGGGAAATTCAGTTTAGCATTGCAGTAAATCATTGTGAGGACACCATAAAACCAAGGATCATCACAAAGTGATGTCATAAAGACAAAGTGTTTGTCTTTATCTTTTCCAGCAGTGATGAAATCCCAGCCAAATTCTGTTGTGAGTGCGAAGTTAACACTGGCAATAATTGTCCGCGTCACCGTGTTTGACAGGGGAGGCTGTTTTCCTTTAAATAGGGAAAAAAGCAGAGCTGGAATTCAGATTGAAACATTGCTGAGAAGAGAGGAAATGTGATCATTTGTTTATCAGCATTTTCACCGTCATCATTAGAAGCAAATTTGAGGCAAAACAGAGCAAGGGAGCAATTCCCATTCCGAGCAGTGGTAAGACAAGTTGCATTTCTGTGTTAGGTAAGTTTTAAGGCACCCCAGGAGCTTGGGATGAGGCCTCATTTTATAATTTCCATCATAACTGAATGCAGGCAGCTGTTACTTTTCTACTTTTCATTGTAAGGAGCTCTTAAGTGGTGATGGATCCGGTGGTTGTGAAAGCACCAAGCCTGGCAGGGCTCCGAGGGCTTTCCAAAACTCCCTGAAGAGCTCTGGGGTTCTGCTTCAGAAGATTCCTGGCTGTGGTGCAGTCGGATCAGGACACAGCAGGTGACAAAGGGACCGAGGAAGAAGGTGGAGGAGCTTCATCAGGGCTGTGTTTGGCTGCAGAAAGAGTTAAATCCCAGTTAAACCCCAGCCTGCAGTGAGGACTGCAAGTTCAAACTGGCAGTCACAAGAAATCCATGTCCAGAGCTGGAGGCACCGGAGGAAAAGCCCAGACCTGGAGGGATCAATCCTGCAGGGCTGCCACAGGKTGTTGTGGTGGCAATTCAGCAGCAYAACAAAAGAGCATGGGCCCCATTCCAGAGGGAGTCTGGACTCAGATTTCCCTGCCTGAGGACCATGTTCAGCCTGGAGAAGGATAACTGTGACCTACCAGTGCCTGAAGGAGCTACAAGAAATATGGAGAGAAACTGTTTAGAAGAAGAGTGACAGGACATGGGGAATGGCTTCACACTTCCACAGGGCAGGGATGGATGGGATATTGGGAAGGAATTGTTCCCTGTGAGGGTGGGGAGGCCCTGGCACCCTGAGGGTGCCCAGAGAAGCTGTGGCTGCCCCTGGATCCCTGGCAGTGTCCAAGGCCAGGCTGGACAGTGGGGCTTGGAGCAGCCTGGGACAGTTGCAGGTGTCCCTGCCTATGGCACTGGGTGGGCTTTAAGGTCCCTCCAACCCAAACCAGTCTGGGATTCTTGGCTTTTTTAAATGTCAATGCTCATCAGAAGCCCCCAGCTGAGCTGCAGCTCATCCCCACACAGCACTGGGGAAATTTGGACTCTCACAGACTCTTGTGTGAGTCCAAGATCAACTTTAGATATGCTCCAGGCTTGCCCAGGGATATTCCAGGTTCCTCACAAAGCAGAACAAAACAATATTGGTTTATCCTTTCTGGGACTGATAACCAGCCCTCGAGTAACACATACATGAATACATCTTTACAGATAACMAAGAAATTATTAAAAATCTATCTTTTATATGACTTATTTGCCTAATTTATTTTCTTATTTCTCMTCATTTGGTGCACAGGCAGTGTCTTCCATCAGAATTCAAAGGAGTCTGGAAAAAAAATATATTTCCCTGCATTTTTCTCGTTGGCAGATACATCCTTTCCATGTGAGGGAGGTAAAATACAATTCTAAACCAGCAATAACAGGAAATGGGATGGGAAAAGATTTTCAATTTCTCATCTTCAAAGACTTTTTATTCATCCACRAATATTTCAAATTTAATATGGAAAAAGCTCACATACCCTTTTTTAAGGGAAAAAAATTATATAATTATATTCTCTAGAAGGCCTAAACCCCTGCCTTTTGGTCAGGATAATACGATGTTATCCCCTTACACACGGGTTCTTCCTGCCATTTTTCTTGTCTCTTAATTGTTGGGACAGTCCTCAAATGGCAAATGTCTCCAAAAAGCTGGTTTGAGAGCACTGAAAACCATATAAAATACAGATTTTTTTCAGTTTTAAGCCAAGTCTGGTATTGAAAATCTTTTGCCATCAGTCATTTCCTTGAAAAGTTTAAAAATAGCCCCTAAGATGAAATATGTTACAGAAAATTTACATGTGGCAAGAAATAATGCAATGCTCACATTTCTAGGGCCTGTAAACTTCCAGGGGACAAGAATAGCTCTTGATAGAGAAGTGATTTTAATGGGTCAAAATAAGGATGGATGAGGGGCACTTTGCTTCCCTCACCTCATTTTTTCCAGCGAGTCCTGAATTATCAGAGGCAAAGGCTGTGACAGCTAATCCAACATTTGCCAGCACAGGGAAAACCTCTGAAGGACAGCAGGAAATAGGACCTGTGAAAAACAGAAATAACTGATTATTAAGGAGCTACAATCACATCCCTGGGGGGTACAATGCAGATTGCAAGTGCTTGATTTTCCCACCTGTTGAAGAAAAAGCTCTTACAGAAACTCAGGCAAAATAATACTTCATGAAGCTGCTTTTCAAGTTATTCCACACCCAGTTACTTGGCAGTTGAGGGTTTATTGGGATTTTCCCTCTTCTGTTCAGTCTCCTGTTTTTTTATCTGTACTACTGTCTCGTCCCGCTTGAAAAGAGGGAGTTGGGGAGGATTATTTTTAATAGATTTTTTGGACCAAAAATAAAACGTAAACGCGGCAATATTATATTAGAGAACTGTTTATTGATAAAGAAGGGTAAGTGTTTTTATTACTTTTTACCAAAGCGGATAGAAAAAGGAACAAAGAGGGGGAAAAGAGAAACGGAGAGAGATAGAATAGCAGACAGATTGATACTACTGTACTCTGGGCGTTTCGCGGAACCAGCTCGGCAGAAGGAGCGTCTGTGCTACAAACCGCGAAGAGTCTGCGCGGTTCTCGAGGCGGGCTGGGCGCGATTTTTAAACAGCAGCAGCTGCGTGTTGCTCCCGTTGGCAGGGAACACCTTGCCGTGGCTACGGGCACACTCGTGGGATGCCTGCGGCCACTGCGGCTGGCGGCGGTGAGCAGCCTGGCTCTGCCGTCTGCAAACGCCGGCTGCGGGCAGGCTGTGGCTGCGGGCACTGCCGGACCCACTGCCGGACACAGCAACTGTGGGCGGCGGCAGCAGCTCCTTCGGGGAAGTAGCAAACACGACGCGGTCTCGCAGTGACAATCTGCCTCGGGGAAGCGGCGAAACAGGGCACACGGACAGGACAGGTGCGGACAGGAAGGAAGCAGGTCCGCAGAAAGGAAAGGAAACAAAAGGAAAAGCGGGGGGAAGGACGGCCAAGGTGACCCTCCAGGCAGACCCCTGTTCCCTCCAAGAATCCCAAAGAAAAATGGGCCCCGTTGTGTTGCAGTGAGCTGCTTTTATATGCCTCGCCCTCCTATAGCATCGTTTCCCGTGCGTTTTTTCCGTGCACCATTTGCCCGGGCATCCCGGCATCTGCCCCACCAGCAAGGAGGGACAGGCCACTTACACAGCACTAGGGGAAGCTGTCTGTACCATGACAGGCTGCCAGACACAGCCTCCCGAGGGACAGAGCTCCCAGCACATAACACATATTGAGGCATAAATAAAAATCAGATTGGKCTCTCTCAACTACACTATGTGAATAATCTCTTCAATCCAAACAATTTTTTATCCATGGATTAATGGTTGTTATGCTCATCCTGAATTTTCCAGGGCTATTCTATCGTTATGTGTCACAGAAACCACAGCAAGGAGTCAGCAGAGGATTCCATGAGCAATTCTTCAWCCACCTTCCAGGAATTTTCCAGTGGGAACATGAAATAACACATASACATTGTTGGAAAACAAACCCAGCTCTACAGCAAACAAGGGGAATGGCTTCCAGCTGCAAGAGGGCAGGATTAGA
>NW_026624424.1:0-11474 GCF_030028575.1 Malurus melanocephalus
TGATGAATTTTGTAAACATGCATTTGACTGTCAAAGAGAGTGGACTGGGACTTGGGATTACAACACCCTCAAGAGCAGAAACMTTTCAGCTCAGAGCTGCCAGGGCACCACCACCCCTGCAAAGAGAAAACAAACAGCACCACTGGTGCCATTCCAACCTCACCAGAACCAGCTCCAGCCTTGAAAGAGCACCATGAAAAGCTGCATTTCTGACAAGCCCGAAGGGCTGAGTTTGGAAACCTGGGAGTGGTTTCTACCTGATGCTCTGCGTGGATGTTGTCCCCGGTGGGCCAGCGGTGTTTGCTGTTGTTGTAGCCGCCGCCGCCGCTGCCTCCTCCCCCGAGCTGCTCCCCGTGCTGCCTCTGGAAGAAATAATCCACCATGGCGTCGTCCTGGGAGCGCCCCGCCACTCCTATGGATCCCGGCACGGGGCTGGAGTGTGTCCCTGCTGCAAGGGCCTGGTTTGCAGCTGGCTGTGGCTGAGCCTGGGAGCCTGTGCCAGATGTCAGTACCACAGGCATGGTGGGGTTGGCTGTGTCTTGAGCGTGCTGCTTCAGGTGGGGGCTGAACGAGTCCTGCCACAGAACTGCTTTTCTCTTCAAAACACACGCTACGCTCATTCCACCAACACCTGCAGAGGGGGGAGATGGGGGAAACACAGGGAAAAGAGACATGAAATCCTCACAGCTCCAGCCTGGCATGGTAAAGAACGCGTGCATCTTGTCACTGGCAGGGGAACATCGCTGTGGCAAATGTGACTCCTTCAACACTCACTCTCCCTATGTATCCAGCAGCTAAACAGCATGAAAATGTACAGAAATGCCTTATTCTGTGCTACATGGGGTTATAGGATACACAGGATGCCCATGGGGCACCAGCAGAACGGCAACTTCGGCAATGGACAACACATTGAGTGGAAAACTGCTGGAAAAAAGCCCCATGGAAGGCAGTGACACCAGCAGAACCTGGCAAAAGAGGACAGGTCCCCCATTCATACAAACGCTCGAGGCCCCCTGTATCCCACTGTATCCTGAAGTATTCCCTAAACCAAGCAAAGTAGAAAAGCAACAGTTTGGGTTTGTTTTGGTTTTTTCCAGCACAAACTTTAAATTCTGGATTTCTGCTCATACAGTTCATGGAGTCCCAAACACAACATGCGCTCTCCCTGCTAACTCATACCCTGAGCTCAGGAGACAGCAAAGCACATGGACGTGCTTTCTGAAATTCCCTGGAGAAGGAGCAGCTAAACCTGGGATCTCAGCAGAACTTTCCAGAGCAGGCACAGTCAGCACTGCTGGTCCCACTGTCCACTGCCCCAGGGGGAAACTGGACAACTCCAACACATTTTCAGTATTAGAGCACTTAACACCCCAATAAAATACCCCAATAAATGAAATGATCTGCATGCAGGAGAGAAACCTGCAGATGAAGCTGACAGCAACTCACCAACTTCCTATTCTTCAAATATTTTGATAACATCCCAGCAGCACAAAACCACCAAAGTTTGTTTGTTATTTTAAGACAGGACTATCAGACCAATAAAGACGCTACAGGTGTGAACAGTGAAGTGTTTTTCCCCATTATGTAACGCTCACACGCAAGCCAAATTTGTTTTTAACGGCATGGGAAAGTCTCAATGAACCTTTGTTAAAAAGATCAATAGTTTATGACTTCAGGTATCTAAAATCAGCCCCACAGATGGTTCGGAAGATGAAACTGGGGTGGTAGAGCCCTGAGAACCCTGTGGCWCAGCTGCCCAGCAGCSCCAGSATGTTTTACTGCTGCACCTTGGTGGCTGCAGAGCTTGGCCCTGCTCCTGCCAGCAGCTCCGAGGGCCTGAAAGGCAGCTCTGTTCCCTCCCTGCTCCTTGTAGTAGCCCTGAACAAGCCTCAACTACTACAACTCCCAACAACAGTTTACTAACAGCGGAGAAACCAAAACAAAAATCCGATTCCTATCTTTGATCAGACTTCGTCAGGTTTGTCCCAAGGATTGAGGATGGGGAAAATTGACTGTGAAGGGGAAAATGACTCTAAAAACTGCAGAGATCAGGGTTTTTTTTTAATTGCACCTCCAACATAATTTGGTGCTGCACACACAACCCCCGTGGCCATTGTGCAGGGCTTTAATACACTCACAACTTAAATACATGGGACATCTAACAGGACTGACTCCTCCGGCTTTCGAAGAGTCTGGAAATCACCACCTTCCCCAAATACTTGAAAAAACACTGAGAACACAATATGACTAAATCCTGACTGATTTTATGACTACAATTAGATTTAATGGCATTTCCCCATTAAGTTTCCCTTTAGCAAACAATACCAAAATCCTTCAGTAACATCACAGGAAGCACTCAAGCTCCTATGCAATAGCACAAAAAAATGAAGTAATTAATGGTAAGAAATTCATTTATCATCAAATTGAGGTGTGTATTAACTGCAGCAAAGAAATCTGGGAGGGGGGGGGGGCGAAAGGAAGTTACAAGTTATCTCAAGGCAGAGTGCAAAAAAAAAAAAACAAAAAGGCAAAACAAACAAAGGAAGATACTATGAATCCCCACCAAAAAATTTCCAGTATCTATAGATTGTGACAAGCCCATTTCCAGTGAAAAAACAAGGTACAAAGTTGCACTGCCACAGCCTTTGCTCCCTCAAAAGGCTGCGAGTCCCTCTGTCCATGCACCCTTTAATTAATTTCTGGGTTAATAAGGGCGTTATCGTAAAAATCAGGAGGGTCCACAAAATCTCAGTGAATGGATTTCAGGAGATCCACACGAGCGCCTGCTACTCCAGGCACTTCCTCTTTGGGCTGCTCCAGCCCAGGCAGCTCCAAACACGAGCGGAAAACTTGGCAAAGGCGACATTTTGAAAGGGAGCAAAGGGGAAGGGAGCATTGTGGGTAGTTCAAGTTTAGTTCCAAGCCGTGTTTTTATGGGAATGCCGTGTTCGAGGTGGCGGGACAGCTGAATCCTGTCATTCAAAGCTCTCAGAGCCCCGAGAGTATGAGCAGTCACCTACACAGGCACTCACAAACCCGCAGCTGCTCAGGGCCTCCGGAGCCTCTTTCATTCCCAAACTCTTCCTAAAAATAGAGCGTCAACTTTTCCCAGGTAAAAGCACTGGCTGGGCAGAATCCCGGATTTTGCAAACAAAGGCGTCCACGCTGCTGCACCGCGCTCAGGGCAGGCGGCTCTGCTTTTCCCTGGATGAAAACACGGCGTGGAAATGAATTGCTCCGCGTTATCGTTACAGGCAAAATTCTTCGGATTATGGGATATTCCACAAACAGCAAAAAAACTTGGGTGAAATCTCCGAGCAAGTTCAAAGCACCGGTGGTGACAACACTGAATAAAGGAGCTTTAATCCACACAGAGCTCGGCTCCATAGCCGGATCGTCACGGCCCTGATTCCATATTCCACTCAAAATCACAGATTATTATGGAATTAACGCGGTGGGAAACGCCCGTTTCAAAAAGTTCAATCCCAAAGTAGAGGAGTTTGGGTTGGGTGGGTTTTTTTTGGAAAGTTCCACTGGAAATGAAAGCAGGGCCATTGTTTGAGAGCTGTGTGGCCTAGCAGAACTTTTAACGCTATCCTTGTGTTTTCCTGAAAACCTGGGGAGTCGCGGCCCTGAATTCCTGACCCACTGGATTCCCAAAACCAGCATTAAAACCCTAAAGGACCCACGGTCCCCCTTACCCCACCTCCATCCCTCTGAATAATGGAAATTCCTTACTCATGATCTGCCTAATAAAATCTCTGCTCCGAACAAAGTTATTAAACATTGACCAAAGCAAACAACAACAACAACAAAAATCAGAGCATTTCTCAGGTTGGGCCGAGAGACTCTCAAAATTCCAAGTTTGCGGCTCACAAGGGCCGAGGCTGTTGTTATGTGAGCACGAGATAAAAACAAGGGGAAAAAAAAAAACCCCACACAAACACAAAACCCCCAGGGTCACCCAGCACATCCAAAAGGATTGTTTGCCTTTTCCTCCCTCCCGCTGCCAGCCCCGACCCCCTCCTCTTCCAGGGACCCCCAACGCCGCCGAAACCTCCCCAAAACCGGGGGGGAAGGAACCAAACCACCCCCCCGGAGCCCTCGGGGCAACAAAGCAGGGGCTCGGCCGGAGCGACAGAGCCCCCCGGATTGAAGCCCCAGGAGAAGGGGGAGACCCTTCGGGACTGAGCCCCTCGAGGAGAAAGGGGAGACCCTCCCCAGGAGAAGGGGGAGCCCCACTGGCCAAGGGGGAGCCCCCGGCGGGCCTGGCCCGGGGGCAGGCGGGTGCGGGCCGGGCCGGGCCCGCGGCCCCCCAACAATAACCCCCGTCCCCGTTACCGGAGCGCCCGCGGGGCCGCGCTCGGGGCCCAGGGGTGCCCCTGCGCCCCCTCCCCGCTAACAATGGGCCCAGGCCGCGGCCCCGACACGGAGCCGGGCGGGAGCGCCGGCGCAGCGCCCCCGCCGCCGCTCGCCTTCGGGGCGGCCTGGGGCCGCTCCTCCCGCGCCCCCCGCCAATATGCGCCCACGGGCGGGTCCGCGGGGGTCCGCGGCGCGGCGGGGCCGGCCCCGGGCCGGTACTCACGGGCGGAGCGCTCGGATGCAGACGGATGCCGGGCCCCCCCCGGCCGCTCGCCGCTGCCTCTCCCCGGCCGCTCACTCCGACAACATGGCGGCGCGGCGGGGCCGCGGCCGCGCTGCACCACGGGAAGGCGAGGCCGCTCCAGCGCCGCCGGGACGGGGCGGGATGGCCGAGGATGGCCGGGGATAGACCGGGAAAAAACGGGAAGGGACGGGAAGGGACGGGAACGGACGGGACGGGACGGGACGGGACGGGACGGGACGGGACGGGACGGGATGGAGCGGACCGGACCGGAACGTGCCCGGGCACTGCCCCCGACCCCGCCCCAGAGCCCGGGATGGGGTCAGCCCGCAGCGCCCGCCCAGCGTGGCCCCTGCCCCGGCCGGGAGTGCGGGCGCAGCCCCGCTAACAGCCCCGCGCTGCCGCTGGCACCGCTAACAGCGCTCGCTGGGCTGGCGGGGATGTGGCTGAGCCCCCTCTAACCCGGGCTCCCCCAGCCTGGGCACCCCGAATCCCGCTGCCTGAACACCCCAAGATCCCGCAGCCTTGGCACTCCCAGCTTGTGCACACCGAGCCGCACCAGGCCGGGCACCTGAGAACTCTGAACTCCTCTGTACCCCCCTGCATGGACATCCCAAACCCCTCAGCACCAGCCCCCCCAGGCCGGGTATCCTGAGCCCCCCCCGCCCCAAAACTGTGCACCCCGAGTGCTCCGAGTCCGAATACCCCCTAGCCTGGGCATCCTGAGTCCCCGAACCTGTGCACCCCAAGTTCCCCCAGCCTTGGCAGCCCCACCATGTCCACACCGAGCCCCCCAGGCCGGTCCTCCCGAGCCCCAGCCCGGTCCTCCCGAGCCCTCACCAGCGGGGATCCCCTCCTGCCCCGCACCCCGCTATCCCAGAGCCACACCGGGACGGGGGGGAACCGCGGCGCCTCCTCGCCCCCCACCAACACCATACACAATTTCGGGGTGGTTCTCCCTCCCTGCCTCCCCCCGCACCGTCCCCTGCGCACGGAGCCGGGGTTGCGGGGGAACTACAGCCCCCGGCGTGCGGCGCTGGGCGCGGAGCCCGGGCCGGGCAGGCGGCGCTGGCCGCTGGGAGCGGTAGTTCTGCCCCGGCTCCTCCATGTTAAAGGGGCAGCTCGGGGACAGCGCTTTGTGCCCGCCGTGGCTTCGGGCTTCGGGAAATGCTGAGCACTCGATGGCTGAGGCGATGTTTGCCCTCCGCCTCGGCCGGGCAGGAGAAGCAGCGGGAGAACAGGAGGGAAGCACCGGCGCTGGGAAGAGCTCGGGACATGCCCTCACTTGTACCGGGACAGAACCTACGGCTGTTCCAGGGGCTCCGTGCGGCCGTGGGGCTCGCAGCCCTCAGCCGCGGCTTTAGGGGGTTCAGTGGGTCCAAGGAGTCACTGCAAACCCGCGTTCTCAGTTGTTAAACCACGAGCAAAGCTGGCTCTCAGCCGTGCCTTGCATCCATTTTCTGCTCGACGGGCTGCGGGTTTGGGTGTTTCCACCGCCACACCGCCCGTTCCATCGGGCACCTCCTCGTGGGGCAGCGGGGCCTCATCCCGACCAAAATAAGCCCAAAATTCTGGGGAAACGTGGCTGGAAAGGGTGGGTGCGGAGTGTCCCAGACCGGGTGTGACAGGGAACGGTCACCATGAACAGCGAGCAAAGGTTTTCCACGCTGAGGGTGGGTTTGGAGCCGAGCCCTGCACGGACACCCAGAGGTGCTCTTGGTCAGCAGCAGCGTGGGGTGTGTGACCTGGCAAAGCCCTGCTGGGATAAACTCAGCTCTGCTGGGATAAACTCAGCTCTGCTGGGCTGGGCTCTGCTGTGACACTGGGCAGGGACCCCTCCGGCCACCCCACGAGTGGACCCAGCTCTTCTGGGCCATTCCTGCGGCTCCTGTGCCTTGAATTCCCTGAAGAGGGGTAAGGGGCTAGAGAGGGAATCCCCTGAGGAGCGGCTGAGGGAGCTGGGAAAGGGGAGAAAAGGGAGAAAAAGGAGAAAAAGGAGATCGGGGGGAGCTTCTGGCTCTGCACAACTTCCTGACGGGAGGGATCAGTCGGGGCGGGGGGTGGTCGGACTCTGCTCGCATGGAGCAACGGGAGAAGAAATGGGCTCGGGCTGTGTCAGGGGAGGTTTGAGTGCAGTATCTGGAGCTGCTTCTACCCTGGAAAGGTGATCAGGCTGCCCAGGACATTCACCATCCCTGGAAGTGCTCAGGAAACCTGTGGATGAGGCATTCGAGGACGTTGATTAGTGTGGGGTCCATGGTTGGACTCGGGGATCTCAGAGGGCTTTTCCAACCCAAACAATTCCATGKTTCTGGGGTGGCCCCTGCAGTGTCCCCAAAATGCCATTGGTGTGAGCCAGGCCAGCCTCTTACTGTGGTGGAAATATGAATGACGGGATTTGTCATCTTGGTCCTGGACCAACTAGATCTGTCTGCACACCCATCCCTGCTGGTCCCACCCATCTCCGGGGCACCCTGGGCTCATAGGAGTCACCAGCGATGGCTCTTGGTGACAAATATTTGGGCTGCAAAGCTGGAGAGGTCAGGAGCTCTTTCCCACAGGGTGTCCTTGCTGGGGACAGAGGACTGGAGTGTTCCTGCACTTCTGCTGGCCACTTTTGGGGTGCTGTGCTTTCTTCTGGCCACTTTTGGGGTGCTGTGCTTTCTTCTGGCCACTTTTGGGGTGCTGTGCTTTCTTCTGGCCACTTTTGGGGTGCTGTGCCTGCAACCTGCCACCCTCAGCACCCCAGATTGCTGTCCCCCAGCTGTCACGCTGGTGGTGGCCCAGAGGTCCCACATGATGTCCTCACTGGGGACAGAGGGCTGGACTGTCCCACCACTTTTTCTGGCTGCTTTTAGGGTTCTGTGCTTTCTTCTGGCCACTTTYGAGGTGCTGTGCCTGCCAGCTGTCCCCGAGGTGCTGGCGGTGGCCTGGAGGTCCCCAAGCGGTGCCGCCCCTCTGCTAATTACACCCGGGGTGATTAACGCCGCTGTAATGAGCGAGGGAGGGAAGGAGTCCTGCCGGAGGTGAGGCGAGAGCGGTCCCATTTGTTGGGGGGTTTTGCCGGATTTAGGGAGAAACGGCTGCGAGGCTGGGGGGAGCTCGATTCTCATCTCCAGCACTTCCATCCCTCCCCCGGCCTGTCCTGCCTCCCTCTGCTGCCATCCTCTCCCTCTTCTGCCTCACTCAGACCCTGCCCAAGCTCCCAGCTTGCTGCAATCCGTGGAAAAGTCTTCCACTGGGAGAACACGCTACTCCAAAAAAGTTCCAGAGCCAGAGTGGGAGGAACAGGCGGTGAAAGCACTTCCACCTCCACAGGAAAAACCTTCTGGGGGTGGCAATGTCCCTCTGAATGTCGTGGTGCTGTCAGCCACTGAGAGCTGCCCTGGCTGACCCCACACCAGCCCTGGCAGGAGTTACCCTGGGATCCATCCTCATCTGCAAAGGGATAAAGGGACCCCCAGAAGGTGACTAATGTCCTCCCACCTCCCAGTGACTCCCTAGAAGGGCCTTTCTCCCTCTGTTCCCCACAGATGGAGTTTCAGTCCATGGTGATCTGCACTGAACACCCAAATTCCCCATCCAGACCAAATCCAGCCCAGATCCAGCCCCTGCTCTGTGCTCTGCCCAGGCTGCTCCTGGTGGCACCATGCCCAGCACCGCAGAATCTTCCCTTTGAAGGAGCCTGAGAGCAAATAAACCCAGCTCTGCTGCCGTGATTCATCCTCCTGGGAGCAGAGCTTCCCACAGCTCCACAGGGAAGACACCTGCACAGGACAGAGGGTTCACCTGGCAGGGAAAGCACCTTGGGTGTCTCCTAAAAGTGGCTCCAGTGCTGCCCCAGCTGTCCCCAGTGCTTTTATTTCAATGATAATTCCATGTCTTCAATTAAAAGCTAAACTGGAGGAAAGAGGATCCCCCTCTGCGTAGGGTACCAACATTTTCTTGGCCGCCAGGAAAAAAGAAATTTTTTAAAAATCCACTGAGTGACTCAATTTTTCCCAAACCAAGCCAAAAACTGCTGAGGTCTTTACGCAGAATATTTTCAGAGTGTGCTGGCTTGACCAAAAAAATCTTTGACGAGCCAACTGCATCACTGATTTGCATCACTGGGGCAGCGTTTCGTCAAAGGCCGGTGCCTTGAGATGCCAATGACCAGCCCTGAGCTGAGCAGCGCCAGTGCTGCTCCCTGAGCACATCCCTGCTCTGAAACGATGTCCAGACACCTGAAATCGGGGATTTACTCATGGAAACGCTGGTGGAAATGATTCCTTGTGGTCAGCAGTGGCCAGAGAGCCTTGCTGGGCTCTGCAGCAGCCCCAAGCCTTTGGACAAACCAACCCCTGCTGTCCCCAGCACCTTCCACCCACGGGTTTCTTGCCACACTCGTGTTGAGACACCCAGAGCAGACACCCACAGCAGACAGGGTTGTTGGTTTTTTTTTTCCAGGAGTCCCAGCCAAGTGTCTAAAAGCGGCTGCTGAGATGTTGTGGTTCTGGGAAGCTGCCGGGAGTTCTGGCTGTGGACCCACCTGGCAGTGGTGGAGCCTCAAAGTTCTGTCTGGGCTGGAGAGCTGCTTTAGCCTGTGAAAACACCACCCCCAGAAATGAAAGTTTTTAAGCAGCTCCCACCCACCAGCCGTGCTCTGGGCTGTGCTGAGCCCTACACAGAGTGCCCAGCCCCGGGTGCAGGGACAAAGTTGCTCTGGGAGATGTTTGAGGGTGTTTCAATCCCATTATTTCCTCCTGATGTTCATGGAAGCCGCTGGCAGAGACATGCAGATCCCATGGTCAGGGAGGGGCYGTGCCAAYGCCTCCCCTGGATCCCTGGGGAATRGGATTCCAGCCCATGGAGGGCACAGAGCTGCTGGAATCCCAAGGAGCAGGACACCAGGATGGTCAGAGGGATGGGAACAGGCTGGGAGAGCTGGGATTGTAYACCCTGGAAAAGAGAAGGTTTGGGGTCATSTCATTGTGGCCTTCCCATGCCTGAAGGAGCTACAGGAAAAGAGGAGAAAGATTATTTATGAGGCCTAGAGGGACAGGATGAGGGGGAATGGGTTCCCAGTGCCAGAGGGCAGGGATGGATGGGATATTGGGAATTAGGGATTGTTCCCTGGGTGGGTGGGGAGGGGCTGGGATGGAATTCCCAGAGCAGCTGTGGCTGCCCCTGGATCCCTTTGAGTGCCCAAGGCCAGGCTGGACATTGGGGCTGGGAGCACCTGGGACAGTGGGAGGGGTCCCTGCCATGGCAGGGGGAGGGGTTGGATTTGGATGATCTTTGAGGTCCCTTCCCACCCCAAACCATTCCATGGTTCTGTGATCCCAGGGATGGTCTCTGCTGCCCTCCCTCCAGTGCCCTCCCTCATGGAGCTGCTGCAGGAAACAGTAGAGGCTGAACAGTACTGGGAAAGTGGAGACAAAGTCAGGATGGATTTGGATGCGATGGACATCACATCAGCTGGAAAACGGGCTGAGAAAGGGGACAGGGCTGCTCTGACTTCCTCCTGCTGCTCCAACAGGATCATAGAATTGGGAAATGGTTTGGATTGCAAGGGTTCTTAAAGATCATCCAAATCCAGCCCTGCTGCCATGGCAGGGACACCTTTATGGGGTCCAAGAGAAGAGACTCACAGGACTTCTTCTCACTCTGAGGGGTCAGGAAGGGATTTTCCCCAAGGCCCAGGCAGCAGGGAATGTTTTGGTGGGGGAAATGTTCTGTAGACTAATGTTTTTTTGTTATGGTGTGCACTCAGGGCTGGGCATCACTGGGAAGGATCCCTGAGTGCCSCCTGCCACCCCATAACAACGAGAGCAGAGTTGAAAACCCTGCAGGAGCAGCAGCCCTACAAACACCCGACATAGCCGTGAACSAGGAAAAAGGAAACTCGTGTTTGCTCTGAAAACCAGCGGGGTTTTCCCCCCGGWCCTCGCTGCCGAGACGTGAGGCGGCTCTGCTCGCGTTCCCACCTCCCCTCGGCCCTTTGAACCGCCTGCCAAACCCCGTGGGGATCGTGGGGAGCGAAAAGGGGAGCGGGGGGGAGACGCTGAGGGGTTCAGAGTGAGCGGCTGGGGCTGGGGAGCTGCTCCCCACGGACATGGGAAGGGCTGAGCCGCGGGCAAGGACRGAGCTGGGAATTCCTGCGGCTTCCCAGGGCAGGAGGGATCAGGTGGCRGCAGCTCTGCTGTCCCCGCTGGGTGACACTGCTGACCCCTGCAGCTGCACGATCCTGGCCAGGGCTTGTCGGGCCCTGCTGGGGACTTGTCCCCACTCAGGACACCTCACCTGCCCCATCCCACCCTCCAAAGAGCTCCAGGCAGGGCTGTGCCTCCATGGGGTCCCACCAGGTCACCCCAAATCCGAGCTGGATCCCTACAACCAGCACCTCCCTGCTCTGTGYRCCCCAGGAGGGGTGGGGTGGACACAGGGACCCGTCCGCTGCTGCCTGGGGACATTTCACACCCACCGGTGCCACCTTGKCCCTAAACGCTGCCGTGGTCGGAGCGGCAGCACCTCCCCAGCRGGGTTTGGGAGACTCCCTCCGTGGGGATCACCCCCCCCAACCTGTTCCTGTCCCAAATTCTCTCATTAGCGCTCAGTGGGATTTGGGAGACCCCCTCTGTGGTGATCACCCCCCACCCCTTTCCTGTCCCAAATTCATTAACACTCCTACCCCAAATTCTCTCATTAACGCTCCTGAGCAGGAGGCTGATGAGGCTCTCCAGCTTGTTTGTTTTTGCCGAAGCCATCGGGGCGGGATTTTCTCCGCGGGCAGTTCTGTGACTCAGCCCTCGCTCCCTCCTGCCCTCCTGCCCGCAGTTCTGTGACTCAGCCCTCGCTCCCTCCTGCCCTCCTGCCCGCATGACTCCTC
>NW_026624424.1:13778-16588 GCF_030028575.1 Malurus melanocephalus
GCTCGGAAGCCAAATGGCCTCGGTGGGGTTTGGAGGCGGCAAATCCACGCTTGGAAGGGCTGATCTGGGCTGGCCCTGCTCCTCCTGTGAGGCTGGGGAGGGGGGAGGGCAGGGAGCAGCACCCGCGGAGGTGACCCCAGGTGACACCAGGCTTTGGGGTGGTGGTGGCCCTGCCTTGGAGTGCCCTTGCAGACCAGGATTTGCAGTTTTCACAGTCAGCAGGAGCCACAGTGGATTGCAGAGACCTCAGAGCGCAGCTTGGAGTCAAGCCCATGGTGAATTTGCCTGGTTTTGCCCGTTCTTGCACCAATCCTGGCTGTAACTGCAGGGATTCACCCTGAATCACACCCAGACCTCGTGCTCAGGGTGTCAAAGGGCTGAGAACCCCTGGAGCCGCTCATCCTGAGGCCTTTCCGTCCGTTCTGAGGCCTTTCCCCACACGGGAGGCGATGCTTCCCCACCCCCTTCACACAGAACCCCCTCCCTGCTGAGCAGCAGGGCCAGGGCAGAGCCCAGAGGGGTCAGTGGGGTCTGCAGGGYGAGTCTGGGAATYTGGARATCCCAGAGGTGCAGCCAAACAAAYCTYCCAGARCCAGGGAATGCCATGGCAAAGRGCAGGGAATGGTGCAGGGACAGAGTGGGGTCTGTCCTGCCCGTCCCTGCCAGCTGCCACCATCCCAGCAGAGTCCCCTGCCCTGTCCCCTGTGCCACTGGCACCGGCGCGCTCCTGGCAGGAATCCTGGCACCAATCCCTGCCACACTCCACCCTCGCTGCCCACACCCTGCTCCAGCTCCAGCACCCCCGGGCTCCCTCCAGCCCATGCTCAGCCCCTTGCCGAGGGTCTGGAGATGAAACCCGGCTGAGCTGGGGCTGCATCTGCGGCAGGAGCAGGGAGGAGGTGCCGTGCTCCAGAGAGGGATCCTCATCCTGTGGAGAGAAGGGCCAGAGGTCCATAGCTGTATATGTTCATTAAATAGATTAGATAGATAACATATAGATATAGGTATAGATATAGATATAGATATAGGTATAGATATAGATACAGATATAGATATAGACATAGGTATAGATATAGATATAGATATCTATATACATATAGATATCTATATCTATATAGATATAGGTATCAATATAGTTATAGGTATAGATATACATATAGACATGGACATAGATACTGATATAGATGATATAGATATAGATATAGATATAGATATAGATATAGATATAGATATAGATATAGATATAGATATAGATATAGATATAGATATAGGTAGATACAGATATAGGTATAGGTATAGGTATATAGATATAAATATAGATGATATGGATATAGATATACATATACATATAGGTATATGTATAGGTAGATATAGATATATAGGTATAGGCATAGATATATAGATATATAGATATATAGATATATAGATATATAGATATATAGATATATAGATATATAGATATAGATGATATAGATATAGACATGGATATAGACAGACATAGATATAGGTATAGATGATACAGGTATAGATACAGGTATAGATATAGATATAGGTATAGATATAGAGATATGTAGATATGTAGATTTGTAGATATGTAGATATAGATATATAGATATGGATATAGAGATAGATATGGATATAGATCATATATAGATATAGAAATAGCTATAGAAATAAAGGTATAGATATAGAAATCCGGAGTGAACATTTGTGCAGGTGCCTGTGGCAGCACTGTGGGCAGCAGAGAAAGTCCCAGAGCTGTCACCAAGGCAGGTGGCACATCCATCCCGTGTCCCTCAGGGTGAGCACCCGTCTATGTGCCACCATCCAGCGGGGACCAGAGGGGACGGGAGCACTGAAAAGAGCTTTCCTGCAGGGATGAAGGGTTGGGAATTTCAGGGGTTCCCGCCCATGGAGCAGCCAGGCAATGTGGCTGAAGGAGGGCAGTCTTTGGGGTGTCACCCCTGCCGCCTGGCAGGGACCCCTGGAGAGCCATCCCTCCTCGCTCAGGAGTCAAAGGGGGAAAACCAGAACCCTCAATGTGTCCCTGAATCGATTCACCACCACCAGAAGCACAGGTGAACACACCATTGCTCCATCCCCCGCTGCATCCCGCGGGGCTCAGCACACCTTGAGCAGCCCAGCTGGGTCCGCGCGTCTCCCCGAGCCCCTGAAAAGCGTCTCTATGTCTTTGTCGGAGGTCGTGAAAGCGGCTTTTTTACTCCGCACCATCTGCGGCTCGCCGGGCTCGGGCGGCTGTGGGAGGTTAAATTAATCCTTTGTTGCTCCTCCGCCGTTTCTTCGCCGGGGTTGCGAGGGAAGAAAATCAGCTCGTTTTTCTCCCTGCCCTTCCTGGCTACGGCCGCGCCGGCGATTCCGAACGACAGCGGCTCGGACTCGGTGATGAAGGCTCGGCGCCGGCGGGGAGGCGACACGGGCTGAGGGGAGGGGACAGGGGGTCCAGGGAGGGGACAGGGGCGGTGGGGAGGGGACAGGTTCGCTCCTCCTTCCCGGCTAGAGAGGAGCAGCGTGGCGGGATGGACGTTCCAGCTGTGTCCGGGGGATGCTCCAGCAGAGGGTCCAGGGGATGCTCCAGCTGGGTATCTGTGGGATGGTACAGCAGGAGGATGCCCAGGGATGCTGGAGCGCTGTGAAAAGGCCCCACCTGCAGAGCAGCCTCCAGCCCCGGAGCCTCCAAAATCGAGGATTTGGAGCTGCTGGGGAGAGTCCAGAGGAACCCATGGAGCTGATTCAGGGCTGGAGCCGGGCTGGGAGAGCTGGGGCTCACCTGAAGAGGAGAAGGCTCCAGG
>NW_026624424.1:17813-20857 GCF_030028575.1 Malurus melanocephalus
AATTCCCCACTCCCAGGGGTGCAGGGTGGGGTTTGGGGATCCTGGAGGAGCTGCATCCCCCAAAAATGAGATCAAGGAGGTTATGGAGGGCCGGGATGCTCCAGGATGTTCCTTTTCTTCCTTTGGGTTTCTTCTGAAACTTCTCCTTCCCAGCCACTCTTCCTTCCCCCAACCCATCCCTGCCCGACCCTCGCACATCCCCTGCACCCCACAAAAACCCCCTTTCCCCTCGTGCCGATGTCCCTCTGCCCTGGAGCTGTCAGGTGGATTTGGCACTGAGCCCCCGTGGATGACGGGACCGGGGGAGGCCCCCACAGCCCCGGGTGAGGTTTTGGGGGGCTCTGGGGCAGCCCCGGGGGGGTCGCAGCAATGCCAAAGGCACGGGGTCGGCCTTGGAGGGGGCCCGGCTCAGCCAGAGTCTACTCAGGCACTTCAAATTAAATAAAAACCCAAAGCGATGATTAAAAAAAACCCAAAGCAACCCGAAACATTCATCAGATCCGTGAAACAGCCGGGAAGGGGCTGTGCCCGAGCAGCGCCACCGGTCCCAGGTTGGAGCAAGGCTCCCCCAGATGTGGGAGGGAGGCAGGGGGCACTCCAGGGGGGTTTGGGGTCCGGTGTGTCCCCCCACGTCCCCAAATTTGGGGGTCGAGGCGATGCTGATGGATCCAACTCCTCAGAGCATCCCGAGGCGTCTCAACACTGCTCCCTCCGGGTCTGGGAAATTCCCGCCGGGGGCAAAATCCCCGTTTTTGGAGCCAGTCTGACCCCCAGATSCAGAGTTTCAGGAAATCGTCCCAACCCCACGGAGGCTGGCGCTGCTCCGTGTGCCCGGCTGTCCCCAGAGCRGTTCCTGYCCCTGTTCCTGTCCCGGTCTGCTCCAAACCAGTCCCGCTCCGGGTCCCCTCCTGGGAYGGCCCCGCTGCTCCAAGGAAAAGCCAGGCCGGGAGAAACAGAAGAAAGCGGCGTCCTGTGAGTGCTGCCAGCTCCCCGCGTGTCCCGTGTCCCCGTCCCGGGCAGGGTGGCAGCCCGGGGGTGGCACAGCCTGGGGGTGGCACAGCCCGGGGCTCTCCCCGTGTCCATCCCCGCTCCGCCGTGGTTCGGGTCCGGGGGTTCGGGTGCGCAGCTCCCGGGGCGGGTCTGGGGAGTTCTGGGGGCGGGAGGGGCTCGCCGTGCTGTGCCCCCCTGGCCGGGGGTGGTGACATCGGGGGTGGGGGCTCCGGGGGTCCTGGCGCCGCTGGCTCCCGGTTATCCGGACCTGAAAAGGACGGGGAGAGGAGAGGTTGGGACAGACCCCGCCAGGTGTCCCCTCTGGGGACAAGGAGTCACGGCCGGCGGGGGACAGGGACCTGCTGGGGGGGTCTCATGGGGCCATCACTCTCCTTTCACCCCAAAAATGTCAGAGAGTGACCGGGGCAAGGTGGGGGCCAGGGCTGGTGTCCCCCCTCATGGGGACATGGGTTTGTTGGGGTTCATTCCTCTCTCTTTCTTGTTGTGTCCCTTTTCATCATTACCACCATGATTAGCATCATCATTATTATTATTGGTATTTTTATCGTTATTGTCGTTATAATGAATTATCTTATCATTGTTGTCATTAYTAATAATAATACAGTTGCTACTACTGCTATTATTACTACTGTTATTATCTTTTGCTTCAATTATTAAACCATTGTTATCCCACAGGTTTTGTTATTATTATAATTATTGTTATTGTTTTTATTAATAATAATAGTGCAGCTCCTGTTACTACTATAACTATTATTCTGTTATACTTCAATTATTAAGCCGTTGTTGTCTCACAGATGGTTCTTCTTATTATTGTTGTCATTATCAATAATAATAATAATAATAATACAGCTCCTCCTACAGCTATTATTATTACAATTACTATTACTATTATTCTTGTTATTACATAGTTTTAAATTTCAATTATTAAACCTGCAGGTTTTCCTAATTATTATTAGTTCTATAATTATCCTTAATATTATTATTAATAATAATTTTATTATTATTAATAATAAAATTATAGCTGCTACTACCACTATTACTATTATTCTTGTTATTATCTTCTTCTTAATTTCAGTTATTAAACCGTTGTTATCTCACAGGTTTCCCTTGTTGTTATTATTACTGTTGTTAATAATGATAATAACAACAACAACAACAACAACAATAATAATAACAATAATGATGCTACTATTACTGCTTCTATTGTCCTTGTAATTATCCACGGAGCTCCCCGCGCTGCTGTTAATTCAATCACGATAATTACAAAGTGCGGGATGAGCTGTAATTGCCGGGTCGTGGCCCCGCTGTCCTCCCCGGCCGGCCCTGGGGACACAAGTGGCCTCACCCTGCCCCCCCAGGGCCCCACAGCCCCGTGTTTGTCCTCTCCTGGTGACAACGGCACCCGCAGTGTCCCCTCCCTGCTGTCCCCGTGTCCTCCGTGTGCCACCCCGGGGCTTCCTTTGGGGACAGGGGTGTCCCCGTGTCCCTGAGCCCGACCTGCCACCGGGAACAGGGCCATGGAGGTGCCTCGATGGCAATTAGAGCTGCGTTAATTAACCAGCGGGTCATTAATGAGCTGCCRGGGGAGGGTGGAGGCGCTGGGGACAGGGGGAGCTGGCAGAGCAGTGACAGAGTACTGGTGTCACCCAGCACCCCAAACCTGGTCCCTGGCAGCTGGGACAGTGCCAGGGGAACACTGGGATGGGCAGAGGGTACTGGGGGGTGTCAGCATCTCCCAGAATCAGGGACAGGGACCTTCAGCACCCGCCGGGCTGTCCCCAGCCTGGTGACACAGCCCCAGCTTTGGGGTCCCCTGGGTACCTAAAATGGTTCTCATCACTTTAAACCGATCTGATTTCCCCAAATCTGGCAGCCTCCAGTGCCCATCCCACAGCCCTTGGGAAGTGCTGGGCCCACAGCCTCCCCAGCACCGCCTGGCACCCCCAGCACCCCCTGAGCCCCTGGAGGATGAGAGGGGGTCACAATGGGGTCCCCTGTTCCCACTGTCCCCTCTGCCCAGGGTGGCTTTTTCC
>NW_026624424.1:21358-22841 GCF_030028575.1 Malurus melanocephalus
TGCCAGAGGGCAGGGATGGATGGGATATTGGGAAGGGATTGTTCCCTGGGAGGGTGGGGAGGGGCTGGGATGGAATTCCCAGAGCAGCTGTGGCTGCCCCTGGATCCCTTTGAGTGCCCAAGGCCAGGCTGGACATTGGGGCTGGGAGCAAGTGGGACAGTGGGAGGGGTCCCTGCCATGGAATGGGATGGGATGGGATGGGGTTTAGGATCCCTTCCCACCCTAAACCATTCCATGATTCCATGATCCCGAATCCCCACAGCATCCCGGGGAAGTGCTACAGCCCAGGGGAATGTGTCAGAATCACAAGCAGTCACTGATGGTCACCCAGCCCAACGTCCCAGCTTGAGCCAGGTCCCCCAGCGCACTCGGAATTTTGTCCAACCAGATTTGGGTCCCTCCAGGGAAGGAGACTCCACGGCCTCTTTGGGCAGCTCGAAATGGAGCATCCAGGGAGGCACAGCAGCATCCCCGGCCGGGGCAGCACCCCAGCCAGGATCCCCGGAGTCGGGAAACAGCCGGGAGGGATGGCAGAAAGGAGCCGGAGCGACTCACGCGATCCCGGCGGTTCCCCGCTCCTCCCCAGCACGGCCGTCTGGGCAGAGGGGCCGAAATTCCCGAAATTCCCTCCCGCTGTCCGCTGTCCGCAGAGGGGGCATTTAAGGAGAATTATGGGGGAATTAGCGCCCACAGGGCTGTCCCCTCGGGGAATCGCGGCCTCGATAGATCAGGCTTTACTGCCCAGAATCCCAGCCGGAACACTCATCCCGATCCCAGCCCGTTCCCGGGAGAATTCCGGGGTCAGGGTACTCTGGGGTGCTCTGGGGTTGCCCTGGGGGTTATGGGGATGCTCTGAGGATTCTAAGGGTACCTTGGGGGTTCTGGGGGTACCCGGGGGTTCTGGTGCTACACAGGGGTTCTGGGAGTGCCTGGGGGAGTACACAGAGGTTATGGGAGTGCTCATCATCCCATGTTTCCCCAGACCTGACCCCTCCCCCTAGCACAGAGATGAGTTCCAGGTGCTTCCAAGATCGGAAATCCAGTCTTTCCAGGACCCTCAGCATGACCCAACTGCCCGAACCCCTCACAATCCCACAGCAGGGTGGGTCCAGCACAGTGTCCGAGAGCTGGGGGCTCCAGGGCAGAGCTGCCCTCTCCTGGAACCTTTCTCTGCCCAACTCAACATTCCACCAGCTCTCAGTTGTGACGCCGTCCATCCATTTCCCAATCCAATCAGATATTCCATTAAAGGGATGCATTTGCATCCYGGGCTGAGGCTGCATTAATACTGAAAGTGTGTTGGGTGCCAGGGTTGGTGGGAATGCAAACAACACTCCGGAGCTGCCAGCACTGGGTAAACCCTGCTGGAAACGAGTCATTCCCACAGGCAGCAGCCAATTCTGCGGGGACATTATTCGTTTCATGGGAAGGGGGGAAAAATGTGGGGATGCTGGGCTGGGACCACCTGTGGGTCCGTGGTGTG
>NW_026624424.1:24335-26982 GCF_030028575.1 Malurus melanocephalus
TTTGGGGTGCAGCAGGGTTTTGGCAGAACAGGGTCCACAAGACTGGGGCCTCAAAGGCTGGCACTCCACAGAGGGTGCTGAGCCCCACACGGTGCTGGGAGCCCCTTTGGGGACCCCAATTCCCCCTAAAGGTGCATTTCCCCCCAGCCTCCCGAGGCTCCCAGGGAGCTCTGCCCCGAGGAATGTCCCATTCCCCTGTCCCGGGACCGTCTCTCCCAGCGAGCCGCCCATTCCCTGTGAGTGACCCTCAATCCCTGCAGCACCCAGCCCTCAACCAGACACGTTTTGGGCTGAGCAGCACCTTCGGGGTGCGGGCAGTGCTCTGACCGCTCCTCCCTGGAGCAGCATCCCCCGGGRATGACAGAACGKGTGACAGGGGACACCTCCGGCCRGCCCRCSGCCCCACCCGTCCAGTGCAGCGTGYAGGGCGGGCACAGGCGCYCTTACCGCCAGGAAGATCTGCGTGGCGCTGCTCAGCACCTCGATGTACTGATAGTCCAGCAGGCAGCCGCTGACCGTGATAACGTGGTGATCCTCGGGCGCCAGCCGCGAGTTGAGCACCGGCGTCACCAGGCAGCCCGGGCCGTTCTCCATCCACCACGAGCGGTGCAGGGACGTGTTGAAGGTCATGATGAAATCTCGGTCCTGAGGAGGAGGAGGAGGAGGAGGAGGAGGAGGAGGAAGGAAGGAGAAGGAGGACGAGGCACGGATGGTGCATCTGAGGCTCTTTGCAGGAGGGTTGGGCACAGAATGGGCTTTTCCAACCCCAAGGATGCTCCCTGAGCCCCACCCAGCAGCCCCCGGGCTCTGGGGGCTCCTCCCAGGCTGCTGCCGTGGCCATCTGGTCAAGCAGCACCCAGGTGACGCCCAGGTGACACGCTGGGTGTCACAGAGTCATCACCAGGATGGCAGAGAAGCGGCCGCTTGTGACTCTACACCAGCCATCCCCGAGGTGGCACCGTGGGACAGCACCGCTCAGCGCGGTCCAGGGATGGGGGGCGGCCCCTGCTGCTCCCCGGGGGTTTTGGGGTGCCATCCCTTCATCCCATCCCCACGGAGCCTTGCAGGGACCTCCCACACTCCTGTCCCCCCCTTGTCAACTCCTCACAAGCTCTGGGGTGCTCCCTGGGTCGTCCAGCAGCTGTGGGGTGGCTTTGGGGAGGCTGCAGCCCCCTGGGAGGGGGATTAATCCTCAGTCCCTGGGTAAGCCCCCACCCCAGAAGAGTTTCCCTGGTCCCCCTGGCTGAGTTCTAATCCCATGGAGGGTCCCCCTGCTCCTACTGAGTGAGCCCTTGCCCCACAGAGATTCCCCCTGTGTGAGCCCCCACCCCGTGGAGGGTCCCCCTCATCCCTTTGGGTGAGCCCCACCCCATGAAGGATCCCCCTGGCTGAGCCCCCACCCCACAGAGGGTCCTCCCAGCCCCCTCTGTGCCCCCAGCCCTTGGCTCTGCTGGGGCTGCGCCTCCTCCGCAGGAAATCACCAATCTGGGACGAAGAGATTTTTGCTGCTGGGGGCGGAAAAGCCCCGAAAAGGGAGCGCGTGGGTTTGGGTTTGTGAAGCTGARGGGCGTGGGCTGAGGGGCAGGGAAGCGGCGCGGGGGGAGCTGAGCCATCGCGGCGTGACGGGGAGCGGGATTTCCACCCAAAACACGCGGCGGGAGCGGAGGGGAGGGAATCCTCCCCCGCTCTCCATCCTGAGCGCGTCGGGAGAGCCTCAATGACCAGGAGCAGCTCGGGAAGGTGATCCCAGCCTCGGAGTATCCCCGGAGGCTGTCCCCGCTCGGGGGAACCAAGCCAGCTGTCCCCAGCCCTCTGCGATGCCCCGAGCGGGGCCAGCACCCCCAGAGCCGGGGGGGACACATAGCCTGGCCCAGGGACCCCAGGCCGGGGTGAGTGCGCTCAAAGCAGCCGGTGCTGCCCCAGCCCTGCGCCAAGTTTTGCTTTGTTTGGTGGAAAAGCTGCCATTGGACAGCTCGGGGTGCGGTGAAGGCACGGCCCCGCTCCCGTCCTCACCCCATGGCCACGGGTGACTTCCCAAAGCCGGGAATGCTGGCCAGGAACGGCTGGGAGACCCAGGAGAGCCCGGAAAATTGGGAATAATTTCCCTCCTCCCACCCGCTGCCCTCCCMATCCCCACCTGAGACTTCCCAAACATCCCTGTCATTGTTCATCCCTGTTCTCTCTGTTCCTCCTCTCCTTTACCTCCTCACTGGAGATAAAGAGAATTAATTTGGGGTTTGGGAACAGCCACCACTGCCCCTCGGCCTGAGCTGTCCGTTTGTCCATCCCATCCCATCCCATCCCATCCCATCCCATCCCATCCCATCCCATCCCATCCCATCCCATCCCATCCCATCCCATCCCACGGGAACCCCGCGCTCCAGCCGGAACCCCCGGGGAGACACCCCCGGTATCCAGGCGGGAGCTTTGCTGCGGGGCTGGGGGCACCCACGGGCTCGGGGGGTCACTTTGGGGATGGGCTGTGGAGCAGGGAAGGAGCAGGAGCGGGACAGCAGGAAGAACAGACGGACAGAGGGAGGGAAGGGGCGTTACCTGCGACAAGCGCCCGACCTCCAGGTAGAAGCAGATGATGAAGGCGTTCCAGCCGACCCACAGCACCAACCACACGGCGTACTGCGAGAGGAGA
>NW_026624424.1:27392-30741 GCF_030028575.1 Malurus melanocephalus
AGGGGCAGCCACAGCTGCTGTTCCCACTGACACAGGAGCGGCCCTGGGGCTGAGCCATCCCCGGGCGGTACCTACCATCATGAGGTATCTGGATCTGTACTGGATGGTCCCAAAAATGCCCAAAATCACGGCCATGATGTGTAAGAAGTTGGCCAGGATGGGGGCCCACTGATATCCCAGGAAATCAAAGATCTGCCGCTCCAGCGCTGCCACCTGCGACAGAGCAGGGGAGGAGAGCCGGGATCAGGGATCGGGGCAGGGATTGGGATCGGGGCAGGGATCAAGGCTGGAGCAGGGATTTGGGATCAGGGATCGGGATCAGGGCAGGGATCGGGGCTGGGATCAAGGATTTGGCATCAGGGATCGGGATCAGGGATTTGGCATCAGGGATCGGGATCAGGGACTGGGATTGGCAGCCAGGATCAGGGATCAGGATCAGGGATCTGGATCAGAGCTGGGTTCAGGGATTGGTATCAAGGATCAGGGATCGGGGTAGGGATCAGGAGCCAGGATCAGGGATCGGCAGCCGGGATCAGGGATTGGGATCAGAGATTAGGTCAGGGATCAGGGATCAGGGATTGGGATCAGGGATCAGGGATTGGGATCAGGGGTCGGGGCCAGGCACCCCTCACCATGGTGGTTCCCCTGGTTTTTCAGCCCCAGGGAGCAGCTGGGAATTCCGGAATTCTCGGGAATGCCATGGATAATTGAGTGGCAATATGCTGGCTTGTCTGTGCCACGCATCAGGCAGTGGCTGAGGGATTATTTGGGATATTTGGAGCTAAAAGGGGACTGCAAGGAGAGGAAACCCCACAGCACCCTTCGTGCCTCAGTTTCCCCATCCCTCAGGGCAATGCYGAGACCCATCCCAGAGGATGATTTATCATGGGAAAACCCTACAGCTCCCAAGAGTTGGATTTCCCCATTCCACCAGCTCCACAGGGCTCTGATATCATTTGTAATCCATGATGGAGGCCATGCTGCAGCTGGGAAATCACCCCRCTACTGATGGAGATCACCCCAYAACTGATGGGGAAWCMMCCYMMMAMYKRWKGGRRATCACCCCACAACTGATGGGGAAATCACCCTGCAGCTGATGAGATCCCCGCTTTTCCCCAACCCTCATTCACGGCTCCCTTTGCTGCCAGCTCAGGCTCGATTGCTCTTAATTATGGAATTGACACCCAGAATGAGGGGGCAAAGGTGACATGGGGGCGCCGGAACATTCAGTGACAGGTTTAAGTTAAAAAAACGAGATTTTGGATGAGGCCGTGGTTTTTTTTTGAGAACTTTTAAGGGAGTTTTAGGGAGCTCGAGGTTGCTCTGACACCACAACGTAAAGGGACAGGTCTGAGGCAGCCTGGAAAACCCAAATTTCTTTCCATTTTTTTACCCAGCCCTATTCTGTAACTCTTYGGGGTGTCCCAGATTCACCCAGGGCCCCCCGTTCTCCCCTCACCACCATTCCACAGTTTCCTGCCTGAAAAGGGTGAGTTTAACCTCAAAATCCCAGGAAAAATGAGCTTTGCATCCCCCCTGCATTCACCCACAGCCCCCAAAGGGATCTGGAATCAGGGGGSCACCCATGGGGGCCTCAAGCAGCATCCCGACCCGATTTAATGAGTCCTAATTACATAACGAGGTAGGAAACACTTCCCTGAGTGTTTCCCATGGGATGAGCCACCAGCTGTGCCTCAGTTTCCCCATCCATAAAACCCCAAATATTCACTGAATTTGTGCCTCAATTTCCCCATCCAAAAAATCCAAATATCCACCGAATTTTAGTCTCTGTTTCCCCACCCACAAAACCAAATATTCACCAAATTTGTGCCTCAGTTTCCCCACCCATAAAACCCCAAATACTCACGGGATTTGCTTTGTGAGGACTCTGACTCGCCCCTATTTCAGCCCAGCTCCCCRTAGGACTGGGATATCCCATTCCCCAACCCATCCCTGGAATTGGATYGGTGCCGGCAGGACCCTGATTTTAATTAGTGGTGACTCAAATCTGTGGAGCAGCAGCCTCTGGATCTGCAGGGCTGTTTGCACTGGAACTTAATTCAGTTTCCTTTTATTCAAACTCTCCGAGGAAACAGCCCCTGGAAACACTCACAGSCGGGCTGTAAATCTCCTAAATCGAGGGATGTAAATAATGAATGATGCCGGGAGCGCGGTGCTCGGGGTTTTATGGCCACCCATCCACCGGGGGCTGTCTCCTGAGCTGCTCGGCGGGGGCTCGATGTGTGTTTTGGGTGCTGGGGATGCTCTGAGCTGAGGGATGGGGCTGAGAAGGACCCCGAGGGCATCCCGTGGTGCTGGGGTGATGGGATTACACCAGGCTGCTCCTCAATTCCAGCCGGGATGGGGTGGGAGAGAAGGAGCTGGAGCAGCCTGGAGGAACCGAACCCTTCTCCAGCCCAGGGCAAGGCAGAATTAGRGATAAACCCCCCAGATTTCCCCACGGATAAGCAGGGGCTTCTGATTGCCCTGGAAATCTCTGCTGGAGCCCCCCAGCAGGCCCGGTGCTGCTCCGTGGGTGTGTTATTCCACTTTTTCTGCAATAACGCTTTTTAATTTTTTTTTTTTTTTTCTGGAATAATGCTGAAAAAGCAGCTCCTGGGAAGGATTCCGTTTTCCAAGGTGCTCCTTAGGGTTACGGAACAAAGACAGCACAAAGGCAGTGAGTCCTTGGCTGCAGCTTCCCGTCTCTGCCAAGGGCATTCCAAGGGTTTCACGAGTGTTTCACGAGTGGGGAAACTGAGGCACAGCTTCCAGCAGGGCAGGACCCAGGTTMACGGGGCAATTGCGGCGCTGAGCGAGCGCCCTCAGCTCAGTGACGCTCCTCAGGCTGGTCCAGCCCCAGGATCATCGTCCCCGATCCTTTGGGTATAAAATGTCCCTGAGGGGGAAGTTCAGGACCCCCAGCTCTGCTCAGTGACAGCGGCCCTGGCTCCGGGGCTCAGCGTCACCCCAAGCACGGCTTCCCAAAAACCTTCCCAGCCCCATCCAACCCCCAAAAACTGTTTCGTGGAGTTCAGCGCATCTTCCTCAGGCTGTTCAGCTGCCGAAATGGGAATGGGCTCACAGCCCCCGGCCCCATTCACACCCCCCTGTCCCCTCCCGGCCCCAGCGGCCGCTCAGCCCCGGATCCGCTCGGGATTGCCATCCCGCTGCTAATTAAGATAAACCTGCGGCTGATCGATGCAGCGAGTTTTAGGGCTCCCTCTTAATTAAACGCTCCGGAGTTTATCGATCGGCCCCAAAAGTTCGCTTTGCAGCAAATCACATCAATCAGCTGCCGGATCCCGCTCACCCCAGCGCGCTGCCCGCACGGATTTCGGTTTCACCG
>NW_026624424.1:31353-33915 GCF_030028575.1 Malurus melanocephalus
CCTCCCCACCCTCCCAGGGAACAATCCCTTCCCAATATCCCATCCATCCCTGCCCTCTGGCACTGGGAAGCCATTCCCTGTGTCCTGTCCCTCCAGCCCTTGGCCCCAGTCCCTCTCCAGCTCTCCTGGAGCCCCTTTAGGCCCCAAAAGGGGCTCTGAGCTCTCCCTATTCCAGGCAGGACGCTGCTCCTGCTGCTCTCCATCCCCGCAGCAGCATCTGAGCTCTGAGCTCTCCCCCACCCCCTCCCTCCCCTCCCCTCCCCACCGGGCGGGGCTCCCTGACCCCCCGATGGCTCATTATCCTGCAGCCTCTGATTTCCTCCCGCACACCATATGCCCGAGGCTCGCCAGGGATTTAACTTTTCATTTCGCCGAGTTTTGAAGAGATTTGGCTCGGTTTGTCTCTCCCCMAAAGGAGCTGAGAGAGCATCGCTCGCCCCATGCCCGATCCGCCCCCTAATTTCTGGGAGTTTTGGCCCCAAAAAACTATCGGGGTTTGGGGGAGAAACCCCCAGGGTAGAGTCTGGCTGGAGAGCGGGATTCCCGATCCGTAGGGAGTGTTCTCCACAGCCCCGGGGCCGATGGAGCATCCCTGGAGCTCCGGTCACCTCCCGCCCCAGCCGGAGCATCAGCCGTGCCCAATCCCACCCCAAATGCGCTCCGGGATCCCACATCCCCACCCTGACCACCCCAGCACCCCCTGCAATTTTTGAGGCAGTTTAAGGCGTTTTGGCCCATTCGGGCTCTGCCGCCGCCTCCCTCGCTGCGGAGGCCCAGAGATCCCGGGAAGGGGAATCGGCTGCGATTTTTGTGAGGAGGGCGCGATGGACGATCGAGGAGGCGCAAACACCGCTGCGAACCCGGGGACTTCATTTAATGGCTTGGAAAMAAGTTCCTGACCTACTTCCAACTGCAAAAACCTCCAGAAAATCACAGACGGGCAGAAATTAAAGGCGCCGGCGCCTCGATCGCTGCCCGGGATCAGGTGGGGATGAGCGGGRTGCGACCCCCGCTGGGAAGCGGCCCCGATTCAAACCACCCCACAAATGGGGGGAAAGGGGGAAAATCTTGTCCTTTCGCGGCTGGGTCAGCCCCTCGTGGGTGGTGCAGATTTTGGGGGGTTCCTGGGGTCTGCACCGCCCCTTTGAACCCCCCAAATGGGAGCTCCCAACGCGTGTGTGGGGCACCCCAGACCCCCGGGGTGTGGCACTGGGGACACTCGGGGTGTGCGGGGTCCCTCGGCACGGCCCCCAGCGCCCATCACCCACCCCACGGCTTCCCCTCCTCTGATTTTATCCTCCACCCTTTTCCCCGTTATTTATTTMATTTCCCTGCATCCGCCGGCGTTGCCATGGGAACGCAGCCCCGGTTGGATGCGCCGGGCTGGAMGCTGCACCCCGGGATCCCGATGGGAATCTGCTCCGTGGGATTCACCCTTGGGGGTGTCCCCACCCCTGGGATCCCCCGGAGACCCCAAGGTGCCACTCCTTGGGTGCCCCCCGAGCCCTGCTCCCAGATCCGTGCTCCTGGCTGCACCCATCGCTGAGGGCTCCATCAGGGAGGGCTGGGAAATGCATCCTTGGGGTGGCTACTGGCAAGAATTTTTTACTATTATTATTATTATTATTATTATTATTATTATTATTATTATTATTATTATTATTTAGAATTTATAATATATAATGTATAAGATATACTCTATAATCCATACAATATAATAATAATAATAATAATAATAATAATAATAATAATAATAATAATAATAATAATAACAATAATAATAATATTGAAAAATACCCCCTAAATGTAGCAAATCAAACCCCGCCCTTCCCGTTCCGGCTCCATCACAGGGAATGGAAACTGAGGCACGGCACGGAGAGATCTCCCCACTCCCCAAACCTTCCCGGTGCTCTGAGATGCTGGGAGTGCTGAAATCCAGGGAATTGGGTGCTCCCACACGGAGAGGGGATGCCCCATCACCCGGTGCCTCCCGGTGATTCCCACCTCAGGGAGAAACTCCTCCCCATTTACACCACTAAAACAAAGCCCTGAGCCCAATCAGCTCCCAAAACTGCGGGCTTTGGGTGCGTTTGGCTCCTGACGGCTTCACTGTCCCCATAAAGAACCCCAGGAACTTTCAGAGGGTTTTTTAGCCTGAAACACCACAAATTCCCGATTTTCCCCAGGAGCAGGCTGCTCTAACTGCTTTACMTCTGACAAAATATCCTGAACTCTGACCCAGCCCTGCAATTTCTGAGCTCTGACACCRCATCCCCGCCCTAACCGGCACCATCCCATAAACGCTTCCATGGGACCCCGTTCCCCCCGTGCCTCCCAGCCAGGAATCTTTTCCGTGCCGAGGGGAAGCCGAGGCAATCGAAGCAGCTCAATTCCCTGCCTGCCCATCACAGCCAGGGCCGGATATCCCCGCAGAGAGCGACTCCATGCCCGGGGCAGCCGCTGTGTCCCGCAGAGCAGAGCCGGGATGATCCCGTTAATCCCGGCCTTGTGCTCCGTGTCCCCCCAGCGTCACCTTGCAGTGACCTTGGACAGGCCCGGGTG
>NW_026624424.1:34733-36350 GCF_030028575.1 Malurus melanocephalus
CTGAATTTGGGAATCTTGGGCTTAATCTGGTGGATTCAGGGTTTAAATTTGGGTGATATTTGTCTTAAATTTGAGAGATTTTGTCCTTGAACTTGGGAGAACTTGGGTGTAAATTCGTGTGATTTGGAGGTTAAATATGGGGGATCTTTAGTTTAAATTTGGGAATCTTGGGTTTAAATTTGGGCCAGTGCTCAGATGGAGGGGATAACATGAGAAAGCAGCAGAGACATGGGGAGCCTGACCCCCTAAATCCCAAATTCAGGGAATGAGGCACAGAAAAAGGCTGCAGCTGGCCATGGATGGGGAAAGGGCAGGGAAAAGCAGCTTTGAGTGACCGGAAAGTGAAGGAATGGGACAGAAATCCCACCAGGATGGGATTGGATGGATCCCGGAGGATGTGATCCACCAGCCCTGCTGGATGAGGATTAACCCGCAGGCAATTTCCATGCTAATTCTCCCAGATCCATCCTTTTCCCAGCATCTGGGAGAAACCAGAGGTGTTTYCCCCAAATCTCAACCGATGCCTCAAAGACACCACTGGTGTAATCCGATAGAGGCGAGGAAAAAAAGGAATATATTATATATACACATATACACATACATATATATATATAAAATCCAATTTACTGACTTATTTAGTGACACTTTCCGTAATCAATTCTCCCAGGGAAGAAACACTGATTAAAGCCAAGCGCATCGCTATGGAAACCGGCATTCCCTCCTCCCACGGCCCGCGGGCTGCGAAGGAGAAGCTCGGGTGAGGAAATCTGCCTGGTAACAACCCCGTTAATGAGCCGGGGAGCAAAAATAATCCCCGCGAGCTCTGGAGCCGCCAAAGGAGCAGCCGGCGGCAGCCGGCGGGGAGGCGAAACGGCTCCCAAAATATTGATTTTTCCGGGAGGTTTGGGAGGAGGAGGAGGATGAAGAGGAGGAGGAGGGGATGCTGCACGTCCCGCGGGGATGAAGGGGACAGCTGGAGGTGGTTCCCGTGCTCGCCCACCCAGCTCGGTGGATGCGGGGGGTGTTTCTCCCAGCGTTTATGCCGGGTTTTTTTTTTTAAGCTTTAAAACCCGCGATAAAACCACGCAGGTCCGAGGGATTGGGCTGCCCGGTGAGGAGGGAGCTGCCGGCACAAAAGGGATTTATGGGATAACCCAAATGGATTTCCCTCTCCTCGGGGTAATTCCACAACCCACGGGCACCCGGGAATCTGGGTGAGGGGCAGCAGCTCCCCCTGCCCACTCCTATCTCTGAGGATTAAATATTTTGGGGTTTGGGGCTTGAATTTGGGGATCTTGGTCTTGGATCTGGTGGAATTTTGTGCTTAAACTTGGGGGAACTCATGCTTAAATTTGGGGGATTTGGGGCTTAAATGTGGGAGATTTTGTCCTTAAATGTGGGAGATTTCAGGCTTAAATTTGGGGGATTTCGGGTTTAACTATGGGCAATCCCTGGCTTAAATTTGGGAGAAGCCCTCTGTGGATGAGAATTTCTTGGAGAATTGGAGATTCATTCTCGTTTCTCCATTGAATAACGGGACCTGGAGGCTTTGGGGGTCTCCTGGAGGTTGGATGAGCACCCTGTAAGGAGAAGGTGCCGGATGCATCCAAGCGTGTG
>NW_026624424.1:37519-42315 GCF_030028575.1 Malurus melanocephalus
GTTGATCCCAAAGACGCCTCTGCTACTGATCCCAAACACTCCCCTGCTGCAGATCCCACCAATCCCTCTGGTGCAGATCCCAAAGACCCCTCTGGTGCAGATCCCACCGATCCCTTTCCCATCATCCCAAGGATTACGTGCCGKGCGCGTGCCGTGGCCACCAGCGCATCATCACCCACAGCCACCGGCAGCTGCCGTGCTCGGGAGCTCATTAGGGACTTCTTAAACAGCCGTAAAAATTGCTGTTATTAATTGCTTCATCCTCCTTTCATCCCCGCCGCCTGCGGGAGGGGGTTTTCGGGATGGGTTTTTGGGATGGGTTTTCGGGATGGGTTTTCGGGATGGGTTTTTGGGATGGGTTTTTGGGATGGGTTTTCTCAGCCTGTTTGTAGGGTGGGGTGGTGGATGAGCAGCTCCCGGGGCCAGATCCACCCCGGGGTGCTCCTGCTCCGCTCCAACGCCTCTGTTGATGACGAGATGTGACACCGGGGTGTCATGACAGGTGACATCCCAAGCCCTGCAGCTGCCCCCTACATCCATCCAACACCTCCTCCTGGCATCGGGGTCAGCCCCACATTAGGGAGATTGGGATTTTCCCCTAAAAATTGCTTTTCCCACTGCACCCACATGGGATGGCTTTGGCAGCTGGGTGGCCCCACCCCATCCCCCCTTATGGATGCGCTCACAGTAGGGATAAGGCTTTCCACAGGAAAATATTTTGGGGAAACCCAACCCAGCAGCGCTGTGGCCTGGACACGGGGCTGGGGACACTGCCCATGTGGGACCCCCGGTGATGTGGACATGGGAACGATGCTTCTGCCACACGTGGGGTCCCCCTGTGGGTCCCCAGCCACGGGAAATGGGGCTCTGGAGCTTCCCACACGTTCTCTGCTCCCTCCCCTCCCCTGCAGGGTGGGGGGCACCAACCCCACTCTCAACCCTGCTAACGAGGGCGCCGTTAATTGCGAGCTCTCACCCCATGTATAATTCAGGGCCCTTTGTTGGGCCGGGTTGGCTTTGTCTGGGAAGTGCCACCTTGGCCCCGTGGGACCCCGACCCCGCCGCCATGCAGCTCCTTGTCGGGGGGAGGGCRTTGGATTAAAAATAATTAGGGCCTGGGGCTGCTGCGAGGTGGGGGATGGGGTCATTAGTGGGGTTGAGGTCAGCATCACCCCTGGTGAGGAGGGGATGGGGTGGGGRGAGAGCCCTGGAGCATCATTTCCTGTGGAAGGACACACAGGGGGACCCCAAAATGTGATGCGAGTGTCACTGCTGTGTCCAGGCCGTGGGTGATGCTGGGGTGGGTCTTCCCCCCAAATTTTGAGGTGGAAATCCTGGTTCTTCCTGTGGGTGCACCCTAAAGAGGGAACAGTTTGGGGCAGTACCAGGTGTCCCTAGGGTGGGTATGAGGCACAGGGCTGGTTCCCGAGCCAAAACTGGGCAGGGACAAGTCWAGAAAACACAAATCTGAGCCTGCAGGGGTTTTGTGCTGGGCTGTGGCCCTGGGCCGGGCTGCTGCACCCACAGAGTGGCACCGCGGTCCCTTCCCGGGCTGGGGGACACCAATTGAGGGTGGGGGGACCTGGCTGGGCCCCACAGCCACAGCCTCACCAACCCTGAGATCCAGCGGGRCAGAGAGGAGGGGACAGAGCCCGGCAGGACCTTCAATTCAACCCTGTCTGGTGGTGATTGAGCACCTCAGTCCATCAGAACCATTCCTGCTCAGAACCGGAGCACAGGACCTGAGCTTGGAACCAGAGCATGGAATTGGAACATGGGACAAGAGCATGGAATTGGAACACGGGACAAGAGCATGGAACCAGAGCTTGGAACCACAGTGTGGAATTGGAACATGGAAACAGAGCTTGGGACTGGAGCATGGAATTGGAGCATGGAATTGGAACATGGAATTGGAGCATGGAACCGCAGTATGGAACCGCAGTGTGGAATTGGAACATGGAATCGGAGCTTGCAACCAGAGCATGGAATTGGAGCTTGGAGCCAGAGCACAGAACCGGAACACAAGACCGGAGTACAGGACCAGAGCACGGAACCAGAGTGCGGAAGCGGAGCATAGAACCGGAACACGGGACCAGAGCATGGAGCCAGAGCACAGAGCCAGAGCACGGGTGGGTTTCCCTGGGGCTCTCATGAGCTTTGGCATCCTCCACTCATCCTGAGCACCCTGCAATTGTCCCCTGTGCTCGCCCTGAGCACCCTCTGCTCCCACTCTGAGCACCCTCCATTCCCACCCCAATCACCTCAAGCACTCTTGACTCCCTGAGCATCCTTCATTCCACCCCAAGAGCCCTTGACTCTCACCCCAAGCACTCTCCATTCCCACCCCAATCACCTCAAGCACCATCTACGAGTACTCTGAGTGTCCCTGATCCCTGCTGAGCCTCCTCCACCATGACCCAACACCCTCCACTCCCACCCCAGGCACCCTCAGATCCCACTCTGAGCTTCCTCCTCCCCCTGGGACATTTTCCACTTGGGCTTTGTCCCTGTGGGTGGCACGAGTGACAAGGCACCATTCCAGTCACGTCCCCACAACCCCCGAGCCCCAAACTGGGACAGTCCCTGAGGCAGAGCCAGGCCACCCCAGCCCCTTGGCTTCCCAAATCCCATCCTCCAAAGGCCCCAGTTGTCCCTCCCCAGCCCGAGCCCCGGCTCCTCTCGGCTCCCTGGGGCCGCATTCCCAGTGTTCCCGGACTGGGAGAGGGCCCCACCATCGACCCGGCCGTGGGGAGAGACCAGAGTGCCCCAGAGCACTAATTAGCTCTAATCAGGGTAATTAGCCTGAGAGCCGAGCGCAGGGCAGCCCCGAGCATGGCTGTGTCCCCTGAGCGTGACAGCACAGCTGTGACCCCGGGCCAGGCTCAGTGTCTCCGCTCAGGGACCTGGGGGGCAGTGAGGATGAGGAGGGTGACAGGACACAGACAGTGCAGGTGGCTCTGCAGTGTCATTGTCACCCTGCCACTCATGGTGTCCCTGTTCAGAGACCCCACACAGGCAGTGAGGATGAGGAGGGTGAGGATGGAGAGGGGACACAGCAGAGGTGGCTTTGCGGTGTCACTGTCCCCTCTGGGTACCTGAGGACGCTCAGCACCACCTTCCCCAGCCCCTCACCCGGGGAGGAGTCCCCTCTGTCAGGACAGAGTTGGGAGGTGACACCGGGGGGTGACCGAGGTGGGAAATGCTCCGTGGGTGATTCCCATCCCGAGCCCACCCCGTCCTGCGGGCGAACCCGGCTCTGCTCAGGGATCCCCCTGGATCCACACCCGGACACCCCAAACTGCACCCTCCTGTGTCCTCCCTCCCATTCCCGCCTCCTGAACGCCCTGGAACYGCCGGGATGCACCGAGACCCCCTCCCCGTGGGGTGAACTGAGCCCCCCGATCCCCCTGCCTGGACTAAACCCCTCACTCCCCCCCGGCTCCAGGAGCCGATCCCTGACTGTGACCCGCGGGCAGGTCCCCACTGCACCTCCCATCCCAGCTGGAAAAATCCCGATTAAATAATCCGGCAAAACCTGACAGACAGGGGACAGACAGGGACACGTCCTGTCCCTCTGCTCCCAAGCAGCACTTGGGGCCATTGTTTTTTCTYTCCCAAATCTCCTTCCTTCCCCCAAATGAGGCAGTTTTTCCCCCTAAGCACATGGGAGCTGTTATTAATTTTGTTAAAAAMCCCCTCGGGTTTAATGTCCTGTTCAAACACAGCTGGGGCTGCTCCCTGCCCACTTCACCTTCCTGGTTTTCCAGCCCGCTACGTCCACAGTTTGGAAACTGAAAAAAAACTCTGCTTCCAAACTGGAGTAAAAAAAAAAAAAAATCGGTGCTCAAGGGAGCCATCCTGAGCTGTTCCATGCACCCCCCAGGATTTGGGAAGAATGTTGTCTCCCCAATCGACCCCCAACGCTTCGTCACTTCCAGCCACACTGCCCCCAGCTGTAATGGGGACAAGGACATCCCGGGAGGGTGAGGAACGGGAATGTTCCTACAGTCTGGAGTGCCGGGATGAGGAACGGGAATGTTCCTACAGCCTGGAGTGCCGGGATGAGGAACGGGAATGTTCCTACAGCTTGGAGTGCCGGGATGAGGGACAGGAATGTTCCTACAGCCTGGACAGCCGGGATGAGGGGTGGGAATGCTCCTACAGCCTAGAGGACCGGGATGAGGAACGGGAATGTTCCTACAGTCTGGAGCACTGGGATGAGGGCCGGGGACACAGCCTGAAGTGCCGGAATGAGGGACGGGAAKGTCCCCTCCCGCCAGCACTCGGCTCATCCCGGCGCTGCGGGGATGGATACACCATAACCTGCACCCCACAGCCGGCACTGGAGGGGCTGCTGGAACACCCCGGTCATGGGGGATTTGTGAGTTTTCCACCCCCGCCCCTTTCCTGAGGATGTGATACCCCAAGGACTGCCCGGATTCCAGCCGGACCCCGCTCCCAGGGTGAGGTGCTGTGGATATAAAGGCTGCCCCAGCCCTAGGAATGGGCTCGGGGCTGGGGGGATGCCGTGGTACCCACTCCCAGCATTGTCCCAAATGCCCGAGCCACCCCTGTGCCAGCGCTGGTGGGTGCAGGGCTGGGAGCACCAGGGCTCCAAGCCCCAGGGAGGGATTTGGGCTTCCCTTTGGGAATTGCATTCCCCCGCAGTGAGTTTGGAACTGGTTGAGGCCCAAACCCTCGCTGCTCAACAATTCAGTCCCTCCAGGCCTTCCCTGGGATTTTTCCCTGGAGGAACTGGGGAGAGAGGAGCCAACAGCTCCACTGGATGGGGAAAA
>NW_026624424.1:42943-45462 GCF_030028575.1 Malurus melanocephalus
GAGCCTGGGGCAAGCGCTGGCCAAAGACAGCAGGGAAAGGCCACCATACCCAGAGTTCACTTCTGCCTGTGGTTAATTCACCTTCAGGGCTGAAAAACCCACTTTTCTCCCCAAAACCCACTCGCTTGCCTTATTTCTCCAGCTTTAAAAGCTGTTGGTACCRAGAAYCTCTTCCACCTGCCCRTCTTCARGGGGRGATGGTTTTAAACTAAAAGAGSWGKRATTTAGATGAGATATTGGGGAGGAATTRTTTAGATGGGGATAGGGAGAGGCKGGGATGGAACTCCCAGAGCAGCTGTGGCTGCCCCTGGATCCCTTTGAGTGCCCAAGSCCAGGCTGGACCTGGGACAGTCGGAGRTGTCCCTGCCATGGCACTGGGTGAGCTTTAAGGTCCCTCCCACCCCAAAYCATCACAAGGTTCTGTGATATTCCCTCGGAACAGCCACAGAGGCTGAGCCTCTCGAGATCCTGCTCTGCCCCATATTCCATCCTCGGATTCCCCTTCCCAGCCCCCTCTCGCTGGATTTTGGGATGGGACACGCGCCTGCCCCACGGACCGGCAGGGATGTGCTCCAGCGGGACCCTCCCGTGCCAGGCAGAGCTCACCCCCTTCCCTCACCCCACACCTTTTCTCCAGCAATGATTTCATTCCTTCCCTTCCCTCTGCCTAGGCCTGAAATGAGCAGCATTGATTTTTTATGGCACTAATTTTTCTCCYAACAGAACCCATCTGGGATTAAACCAAATTCCTTCTCAGCATCCAAAACACTCCGAGGGCAGCTCAGCCCCTTCCAGCAGCCCGACCTGGGAGCTCGGGAAGAAACAAGAGGCAGCTTTGGYTGGACGAGGCTCATTTTCCCAGCTCTCCCTGAGCCCACCTGCTTCAGGCTTTGCTGCTCACATCAACCTTCCCCTCCCGCGCTCTGACAGCTCCGCTGTCGGCCCAGGCTGCTTTCAGCCTCATCCTCTTTATTTTCTCTACAACCCAGCCCTCTGAGACATTTATTTTTCCAGTCCCCCTCGCTCCCAGCTCTGTTAAGAACCGCCATGAATGATTTAGGGAGTTCTTCAGGCGGCCTCGTTAATCCTCCTGGGTGCACATTAGCCGGTCCTGCAAATTTAGACGTACGGCACTTTAATCGCGGTTTTAATTGCGAGCCGGGAGGCTCTGCCTTCCCAAACACGCGTCAATAAACCTTTACAGCCCTGCCTGGAATGTGGATGTGCCGGAGGAYGCTCAGCATCGCGGAGGTCTGGGCTGGCGGATGCTTCTCCACGGCCACCCACAGCCGCGGTCCCTCCGGGGCTCTCGGAGCGCTCACCCAGGGGGTGACGGGTGGGTTTGGGATGGTTTTAAAGGGTTTTAAACCCTTTTTCAGGCTTTTAAAGCGCAGTTCCCACCTTGGGGGTCACACTGGAACCTCATCACAGCCCATCCCTGGAGGATCTCACCCCTCCGTGCCGGCACCCAGCATCCCACAGAGCCCCGGGTGTCACCACACCCACCCCGCGGAGAGGGGGCGTGGGGAGCCAGGGTGGGTGGGGGTCTCCCCTCGCCATCCCCGCGCTCCTGTCAGCCCCCCATTTCCATGGCAACCATGCAAATGGGAAAGCTTTCCATAATCATTAGGGAGCGGAGCGGAGCGGAGCAGTACAAACAGCGGCGGCAGCAGATTACGAGCCCATTATGAACAGCCGCACCTTCCGAGCGCTGCTAATTACACCTAATTGTGCATTTAATTGTGTAATTGAAAACCTCCAATCCGAGTTCAGGCCGGGCTYCTTCCCCCTTTTCCAGGCGTGGGGATGTGGCCCGGGCCCGCCGACCTCGGGCCAGCGGCGCGCTGGGGACCCGGAGCCGTGCGAGGACAAAAGATGCCGGCAGATGTCGGAGGCGGGTGGCGCTCACCGCTGCTCCCGGAGATGGCCAAACCCGGGCAAATCGGAGTGGGAATGGAGGGTGGGACGGGATGGGAGCGCCCAGGGTGMAGAGGGGTCCCGCTGTCACGCAGGAATGTCACACGGATGTCACACAGAGCTGGGGATGGAGGACGGACCATCCTCTCCCTTCGCCCATCCCTCGTTCAGCCGAGCTCATGAGCTGCTTSTCCAGGGGTGGAGATGGGGTCACGCTCCTGTCACATTCCAGAGGGTCCCGGTGCCCCGGGCGAGCCCCAAGGCTTGGGGAGAYGATGGGACGGACCCGCGGCCCCACTCCCATATCCCAACCCCAAGAGGGAGCAGGGATGGATGTGCTGGCTTGGCGTGGCACTGCATGTCCCCGCATGTCACCGCATGGCACCGCGCGGCCCCGCACCGCGCCCCCAAGCCTGGCAGGCTCCGGCAGGCGGGAGGTGCCAACCCAGCTCCGCTTTTCCAGCCAATTAAAGGAGGAGGAGAGAAACAAAGAAGGAAACGAGCCCCCGGCTGGAAGCGGCTGCCGGCTCTGCCAGGCGGAGGTGGGGACGAGGAGCGTCCCTGTCCCCACCCAGCCGCGGGGCCGAGCTGCCTTCCGCCCC
>NW_026624424.1:47047-49681 GCF_030028575.1 Malurus melanocephalus
AACAAGGGACAGGTCATAAATACTGGGGAAACCAGTTGGGATGTGGAAGGTGTCCACAGGGTGACAGTGGCACACAGGGAGCCATGGGAAGATGYCCACGGGGTCTTATTGAGAGGGAGCCATGGGAAGATGGCCATGAGGTGACAGTGGCACACACAGAGCCAGGGAAAGGTATCCATGAGTGACAGTGACACAGGGAGCCATGGGGAGGTACCTGGGTGGGCAGGGAGGACCAGTCAGAGGTGGTGGCATGGCCTCAGGGAGGGCTGGATGTCACCAAGCTGCTGCTCAAGGGACACTGAGGCCCAGGCTGTCCCGGGGGGCTCAGCAATCCAGTGCCCCCCTGAGCTGGTCCTGCAGCAATGGGGCACGGCCCCACACACACCAGWACAACCCCAGCCCTGGGACTGGGCACGCTGGGAGCACAGCTGTCCCCATCCTCAGAACAGAGGGCCCAGGACAGGGGTCAGGCTGGGGGGGACATGAGYCCCSAGTGCCACCCCCGTGTCAGGGTGAAGCGAGGAGGGGAGCAGGGATGGGGTCAGGAATCAGCCCCACTTCCCTGGGCTCCTCCCCAAACCTCAGCTCTGCCTGCTCTGGGTGCAATGGTCACCTCAGGGATGAACAGTGGCCTTGGTCACCACAGGGGACACCCTGGTGGCACTGCCACCTGCACTGTCCTGGGGTTGGCTCAGTGCAGGGTGGGCACCCACACCCTTCACCCCGGATGAGGTGCTGGGGGTGGGGGACACCTCCCCATGGCTCTGGGGTGGGAGCTGCTGCCTCTGAGCCGGGAAGGAGCTGGGGAGAACATCCCGAAGGATCAGAGGGGATGGGGTGGGTTTGGGGTGACCCTGGGGTGGAACTGAGGGACAGTTTTGGAGCTGAGCCTTGGGGATGCCCCAGGACAYGGAGGGGACGGTGGAGGGACAGCCTGACCCCAATCAGCAGTGCAAAGTTTCTCCAGGTGTGAGGAGGAGCTGCTCCCCGGCCCAGGAGCTCGCCCCAACACAGCCTTCCCTGAAATGAATGAATTAAAACCTCTGGGATCGGGGATATCTCGGGGCATAATCACCAGCAAACCCATGGGGGAGCTGAGAGGTAAAAAGGAACGTGACCAAAAGCCGGGAAACTCCTGCACACCTGGAGAAGCCTCGCTGGATTCATCCCGAACCAGGTGAGCGAAACACAAACGAGGCTTCCCARAGCGAGCTGAGGGGACAGCTGGGGACACGAGGCCGTTCCTGCTGGGGATGGTGGGATTCCAGCCCGGGGATGGTCYCACCGCACCTCTGCTGGCTTCAAAGCTCCCCATCCCCAGCAGCACTCCGTGTGTCCCCCCCATCCAAAARCGGGGACCCCTCCCCACCCTCTGCCGTGCGAAGGATGAAGAATGAACAAGAGCTGGGAAGGAAGTGCCTGTCAGCAGGATGGCACCATCATCATCATCATCTCCAGAGGGCTCTGGAGCCCGCTTCCATCGCTGATCCATCCATCCATCCGTCACCCCCCATCCCCGGGGACATTCCGAGCTGACCCCGCGGATTTCAGCAGTCTCTCCCTGCCCTCCTGGCCGGGAGGAGCCCGGCGCGGCCGCGGGGCCAAGTTGGAGGCTGCTGATTCTCCATTAACGCACCGCCCTGCCGGGATAATTAATCGCAACCTCGCCGGCGCTGGTTTGAGCAGAAACCCCCCGGATCCCCCCCGCGCTCCCTTCGCCGGCTCCTCTGGCAGAGCCTGATGAAGATTGATTCGCGGGCGGCGGCAAACGCGGCACCGAATCATCGCAAAAGCCGACAATCCCGTAAAAATCTGCCCTCTCCTTTCTCCTTGCCCCCCACATCCCCGTGTSCCCCCACCGCGGGCAGGGGAGTCCCGCTCCGAAGCAGGAGAGTTTCCAAAGTGCTGCCAGCGGCTCCAAGTTTCCCTCTCGCCCCGACTCGGGGGAGCAGCACCCCGAGAAGCATCCTTGGAGTCGCCAGAATGGGAAACCGCGGGCGGGAGTGAACTCGGAGGGAAGAGATTGCAGTTGGGAACAAAGCTCACACCTGCTGGAGACGCAACCTCGGGCACTGACAGCGCAGGGAACGGGTCCCCATCCWCCTCCCTGCCAGCGCTGGCTTGAGGGAGAGGATGAGGGTGGCGTTTCCTGTCTTTTCGATCATCATTTTTCCTTTTCTTTGGTTTTTTTTTGGGTGATGGTGAGGCATCCCCGAGCTGGTCCCAACACAAGGTCACCGCCGAGGCGGCGTGGGGAGCGGTGACAGGCAGCAGCATCTCGCACAAAGCACCCCCGGCATGCCGATGAGCCTTACCAGCTGCAGGCAGCAGAATCCCACCAGCGTGCATCGCCCGTTGCATCTCCCCATGGTTCCCCAGCCGGATCCTCGGGGCTCCCTCACCGTGGCCTCGCTCCGCCGCCGCGCTCCAGCTCCTCAGCAGCCGCCCCTTGGCCACCCGGGGAGCCTCACGGGGGGCTCCAGCACCATGTCCCGCTCTCCAGCCTCCGGCCAGCCCCGCCGGGTCAGCACAGCGGCGGGCTGGGCTCGGCGCGGGGCATCGCCCCCCTTTTTCCTCCGCCCCCCGCCCCGCTACAGCCCGCTCGGGCGGCGCGGGGGCCGCGGGGCCGCGCAG
>NW_026624424.1:49891-52043 GCF_030028575.1 Malurus melanocephalus
GGGCACGCGCGCCGCGCCGAGCCCTTGGCGGCCTCCGGGGGCGCGGGCAGCGCGGCCCCTCCGGCGCACCGCGGCTCCCGCCTGGCCTTATCCTTATCTTTAATCATCAGCGTTTGTCTTTTAAATGGCAGATTTTTATTATTATTCTTTTTTCCCCTCCGGAGCCAGGTGCAGCTGAGTGAGACCCTGGAGAAGGGCTGCGAGATGCTCCCCCCATATCCCCCCGCAACCCATCTTATTCCCCGCATCCCCCGGCCCTGCGGCCCTTGGGCGGCGCCTGGACCCGCAGCACGGGGACCCCGCCACCTCCCCTGGGGTGGCCATGCCAGGGCAGCAGCTGGGATTGCGGARGGGACAGATGGCCGAGCCCGGCGGGAGCCCTCCAGGTTTCCCCGCAGAGCCCCGCTCCGCAGAGCCCCGCTCCGGCACACGCGACTGGGGCCGGGGGCGAGTGCTGGCCGGGGGCAGGGTCCCTGGGCAGGGAGGTGGGTGCAGACAGGGCTGACACGGCCCCTCACCGCCACCCACCCGCTCGCCTTTGTTCTGTTTTCATAGCGCACCTTCGGGGACATCGCAGAGCGCGAGSAATCACCGGGATGCTGCTGCTTTCCCAGTGCTTTAGGAACCTCAGGCTGAAATGCCGCCTGGCAGAAGCACTTGGAAACAGTTTGCTGCTTTTAATTTCCGTGATTTCTTAATCTTCAGCGCCGATCTTGTACGGAAGCGTCGCCTAAGCCGGCCCCACGCAGCCTGAGGTGCCACAGCATCCAGCCGGGATTCGAGGGATGGAGCTGCATTTGTGTGTGTGGTCCAAGCCCATCCGAGCTTGCCAGGGCTCATCCCCGTGCGCTGCTGGGACCAGCCCGCAGCACCTTCCACACCTGCAGCTTCCCCTTCATCCTCCACGCCGGGGAATTCTCTGCCTCCCGGGCTGTTCTGTGCTCCCAGGAGCATTCGGGGAGGCTCATGTATGGCTGAGGGATGAGGGGTTTTGCAGAAAACGCTTTGGCTTTTGTGCGTTCAGAAACACAGACAGCGCAGAGCCGTGGTGGGGGATGTTCCGAACCGGGCTCAGGAAGCCGGGGCTGGACCCACACCGAGATGTGCGGTTTGAACTGCAGGCACCTCTGTGTTTATTCCCCCCTAAGCGACCTCCACCAGCCCTGGATGTCCCCACCCCTCACTGTGCAGCTGCTGGGGATCCCATTTGCGGACCTGGCCCCCTGTGACACCCCCACTGTGGGCTTGGCTCCATCCCTCCCAGCTCTCCTGGCTCCAGAATCCTCAGGTTTTCATCCGAGAGAGGTCTCATCACCTTCATCCATGGGGAGAGGCGTCCCAGGCTCGTGAGGGTTATCCAGGAATAGACACAATTCCAGGATGGAGCTCTGGGATTTAAACACAGGAGAAACCTGGAGCAGAGGGATCGGGATCACCCCACAGGTTAAAAAGAGATCAGAATCAAACCATCCCTCAGCATCTCCTCCATGTCCATTTGTCTGTCCTCAGCCAGACAAATCTGCTCAGCTCAACCCTCCCTTCAGCCCCCAAAACCACTGGGGAAAGACAAAATGCTCTGATGGAAAATCATAAAAACCCATCCGACGGCGCCGAGATCCCGCCTGGCTCCCAACCAGGTGGAGTGTTGCRGAGAATCAATTTTAGATTAAAAAAGGGTCAATAAAGCCCGTCACGGAGCTTCCCTGGAAGGAGAGGAGACAACTTCATCCGGGAGAGGGTGGGAAASGAGCCCAGGGCTTTGTCCTTGGTTCTGACCTGAACCTGCCACTCCAGACCCCCCACCCTGAGCTTGACATGCAAGAAAAACGCCCCGTGGCTAAAATTACAGAGAAAATACTGGGAGGAAATCAAATGAGGGTCACGTAATTAATTGGGAGGATGGGAAATGGGAAAGAGCCATGAGGATCTGAATCCATGCTGCYACTAAGCCCTGCTGTGCCTCMGTTTCCCCAACACCCCTGGKGGTGTCAGAGCCTMRTCCCAAATTTCCTGAGGGATGGAGGAGGGACAGGAACCATCTCCCATCATGGCTGAGACCCCACTTGTTTGCCACCCCACAGCCCCTGGCGGGGTGACAGGAATGTCCCCTGTCCCCATGGCCACCTGGCTCTGGTGGCCCAGGGCTGGCAGC
>NW_026624424.1:53317-54198 GCF_030028575.1 Malurus melanocephalus
CTGTGCCTCCAGGAAGAAACAACTGATTTAACCAACCTTTCCCCAGTTTGAACACAATCAGCTCCCAGCTGCCTGTCACCGTCAGCCCCATGCATCCCAGTAATGGATGGGGTTTGGTGGCTGCTGGAGAATCGATGAAGGAATTAAAACACGTCCCCATCGTTCCTGCTCCATTGTCACCTTCCCTCTGCGCTGGGGAGAGGTGCAGCACATCACAGGATCCACCATTACTTCCCCTTTGTAGCTTGCAAAATTCATAATTAACAAAAAATCTCTATTCACTCRCTCATGTAATTTAATTAGCTTTTCGTTAAAGGGAGAGTGAATAGCATCTATTCCCCAACAGAGCAAAYAATTGTTTTCCATTCTTTCAGAAATCATCGCCTGCTCCTTGGAACTCTCCAAATTCATCGGGGAGTCTTGGATCAGCRGGRAAAGGTGGGGAAAGAAAGGGAAAATCTGCGGGAGGGACAGGGAGGGACTGAGAGGGGGTGGCAGGGCCAGCGCTGCCTCTGGCTCAGCTGGGATATCCCAGGATGTCCCGGGATGTTCCAGTGATCCATTCCATCCCAGGAGCTCTGGGGTGTCCCAGGATGACCCCAGTGATCCTGGGTGGGTTCCAGATTCTCCCAAACCAAATTYCCTCCTTCCCAGGAGCTGGGACATGGACATGCAGTCCCACAGGCAGGATTACTCCAGCCCTAATTGCAATTAGCAATTAAACCCCAAGCTGCCCCATCCCTGTCTCACTCCTCACTGTTGAGTGGGATCAAAGGTTTATTTGGCCCCATCCATCCAGGGCTCAGCTCTGTCCATCCAGGCCCAGCTCTGTCCATCCAGGGCTCAGTTCCGTCCATCCAGGCCCAGCTCTGTCCATCCAG
>NW_026624424.1:55938-59019 GCF_030028575.1 Malurus melanocephalus
CCCAGAGCAATAAAACACCCAGCCCGAGCTGTGTAAAAAGCCATTTATTGAAGTTTTAACTGTATCAAAAAAAACCTCTGGAGAAATAGGACAGGGAATTTACAGGCCACGGTGGAATGGAAACAAAAAGTTCTCAATTTCAAGGGATCCCAAAAAGGGTTTCAGTGCCAATGGAATTCATTCCACTTCCACATTTTCCTGCCACCCCAAAGGGGAGGTAGAAAAAGCTGCCCAGGGAGGTGTGGGGAGGAGGGGACAGTGTCACCAGGGTGGCACTGTCACTGGGGTGGCACTGTCACCAGGGTGCCACTGTCACCACAGTGCCACTGTCACCAGGCTGGGACTATCCTCGGGATGGGACTGTCACCAGAGTGGCACTGTCACTGGGGTGGCACTGTCACCAGGGTGGCACTGTCACCAGGGTGGGACTATCCCCGGGGTGGGACTGTCACCAGGGTGCCACTGTCACCAGGGTGCCACTGTCACCAGGGTGGAACTGTCACCGGGGTGGAACTGTCACTCTCCCTTGGGGACAGTTCCATGCGGCTCCTGCAATGCCAGGGTCCCGTGGGCATCACTGGATCTCCCCCATGTAGAGCCTTTTGTCACTGGATGCCGAGAGAACTGAGGGAGAGAGGAAGGAAAGGGAGGAATCAAAAATTGAAATGGAATAGGAAAATAAAAATGAAATATAAAAATTAAAATGGAAAACAGAAATTAAAACAGAATATAAAAATTAGAATATAAAAATTAAAATGGAATATGGAMATTAAAACAGAATATAGAAATGAAAATAGAAAAATGAAAATAGAATATAAAAATTAAAATGGAATATAGAAATTAAAGTGGAATATAAAAATTAAAATGGAACATGGAAATGAAAACAGAATATAAAAATGAAAATAGAAATATTAAAACGGAATATAGAAATTACAATATAAAAATTATCCCARTGGTTTGGGGGTGCCACTGAGGACACAGCACTGAACTCCTCGTTTTGCCRGAAGCCAAATTTCAGTTGGTTCCCAAACACCCATGGGATGAGTGCTCTGACCGCGATCCCAGGCTGGGCCACTCCCTGTCCCCAGGTGTCCCCAGGTGTCCCCAGAATGGCTGAGCTGGGATGCGGCAGGAGAGGGGCACAAACACCAGGAAAGGCTCCCGAGCTGGGACTGTCACCTCCCGAGGGGGTACTGTCACCTCCCGAGGTGGGACTGTCACCTCCCAGGGTGGGACTGTCACCTCCCGAGCTGGGACTGTCACCACGGGGAGTGTTCGGGCTCCAGCCCGTGCTCTGGCAGTGCCCGGTGCCACTAGAGGGCACATCGGGCCAGGGCAGTGCCCCCAGGACACGGTGTCCCCTGGGAACGGGGACAACCCACCCGGCCCTGGCTCCCCCAGCCCAGTCCCAGAACCCCGAAATTCAGGAAAACCTCCGAGATCATCAAATCCAAACTGCCAGCCCAGCACCACCCCAGGGCCACCACTGACCCTGTCCCCAGTGCCACCACTGACCCTGCCCCAGGGCCACCACCAACCCCATCCCCAGTGCCACCACTGACCCCATCCCCAGTGCCACCACTGACCCTGTCCTCAGGTGCCACCACTGACCCCAGGGCCACCACTGACTCCATTCCCAGTGCCACCATTGAACCCATCCCTAGGGACACCATTGACCCTGCCTCAGGGCCACCACTGACCCTGACCCAAGGACACCACTGACCCCAACCCCAGGGCCACCGCTGTCCCCAGGTGCCACCACTGACTCTGTCCCAGGTGCCACCCGGCTGCTCTCTGGGAGTCCTCACTCGTCACAGTGTCCTGTGCTCAGCCCAGGGCGCACCCACCCAGCTGGAGACAACCAAACTCTGCCACCCCAAACCTGTCCCATAATCAGTCTGAGCTAATCTGGGAGTTTGGGGGCCGTTTTTGGGGTCAGGCACTCTGGGTGTTTTGGGGCCGTTTTTGGGGTCAGGCACTCTGGNACTGACCCTGTCCTCAGGTGCCACCACTGACCCCAGGGCCACCACTGACCCCATCCCCAGGGCCAACATTGACCCCATTCCCAGTGCCACCATTGAACCCATCCCTAGGGACACCACTGACCCCAGGGCCACCACTGACCCCATCCCCAGGGACATCACTGACCCCATCCCCAGGGACATCACTGACCCCATCCCCAGTGCCAACATTGACCCCATCCTCAGGGCCAGCACTGTCCCCAGTGCCACCATTGACCTCATCCCCAGGGCCACTACCGACCCCATCCCCTGTCCCCACGTGCCACCACTGACCCCATTCCCAGTGCCACCATTGAACCCATCCCTTCCGACACCACTGACCCTGCCCCAAGGACACCACTGAGCCCAGTGCCACCACTGACCCATCCCCAGGGCCACTATGGACCCCATCCCCAGGTTCCACCCCTGACCCCGTCCCCAGGTGTCACCCCTGACCCTGTCCCCAGGTGCCACCCCTGACCCCGTCCCCAGGTGCCACCCCGCTGATCCCCAGGTGTCCCCACTCATCACAGTGTCCCTGTGCTCAGCCCAGGGCACACCCACCCAGCTGGAGATGACCAAACTCTGCCACCCCAAACCTGTCCCATAATCAGTCTGAGCTACTCTGGCAGTTTGGGGGCTGTTTTTGGGATCAGAGACTCTGGGTATTTTGGGACTGTTTTTGGGATCAGGGACTCTGAGGCATTCTGGGGATTTTGGGGCCTTTTTTGGGATCAGGCACTCTGGGAGTTTTGGGGCCGTTTTTGGGATCAGGGACTTGGGGTGTTTTGGCGCCATTTCCCAGGGAATCAGAAACTGGGGATTTTGGGGCCATTTTTGGGATCAGGATCTCTGGGAGTTTTGGGGCCGTTTTTGGGTTCAGGCTCTCTGAGCTGCTCTGGGTGTATTTGGTCAGTTTTTGGGGTCAGGCACTCTGGGTGTTTTGGGGCCGTTTTTGGGGTCAGGCACTCTGGGTGTTTTGGGGCTGTTTTTGGGATCAGGCAGTCTGGGTGTTTTGGGATCAGGCACTCTGGGTGTTTTGGGGCCGTTTTTGGGGTCAGACACTCTGGGTGTTTTGGGA
>NW_026624424.1:59901-64186 GCF_030028575.1 Malurus melanocephalus
ACTCAGGCAGCCCCACAGCTGTGTCCCGGGGCTGGGCAGCACTCACTGATGGGTTCCTCGGGGTGGAATGCCAGCTCGTTGACTGAGCCCGCGTGGCCCGGCAGCTTGTATAGGATCCTCCTGGACGTGGTGTCCCACACRTACACAAACCTGGGGGAAAAGAGAGGCCTTGGGGCAGGGCTCAACAGGAACTTCCYCATCCAGATCCCAATAAACCCATCCAGATCCAGATAAACCCCTATAAATCCAAATAAACCTCTATAGATCCAAATAAACTGCCACAGATCCCAGTAATCCCTATAAATTAAACCCCTACAGATYCCAATAAACCCTTACAGATCCAAATAAACYCCTATAGATCCACAKAAACCCTTATAAAATAAACCCATACAAACCCTCATAAACCCCTATAAAATAAATCCCTACAGATTCCTATAAACCCCTATAAAATAACACCCTACCGATCCAAATAAACCCCTGCAGATCCAAATAAACCCCTATAGATCCTSTATAAAATAAACCCCTACAGATCCCAATGAACTGTTATAAATCCAAATACAGATCCCAATAAAACCCTATCAAATAAACCCTTGCAGATCTGAATAAACCCCTATAGATCTGAATGAATCTCTATAAATCCAAATAAACCCCTACAGATCCAAATAAAGCCCTATAAAATAAACCCTTATAGATCCACATAAACCCATGCAGATCCCAGTAAACCCCCATAAAATAAACCCTTACAGATCCCAATAAACCCCTATAGATTGAAATAAACCCTTACAGATCCCAATAAACCTCTGTAGATCCCAATAAACCCCTATAAAATAAACCCATAGAGATTCAAATAAACCCCTACAAATCTGAATAAACCCCTATAAAATAAAACCCATAGATACAAATAAACCCCTATAGATCCCAATAAACACCCCTTGGGATTATGACAGGATTTTATGAAACCCTAAATCCCTGTGGTCACCCCTGCTCAGCTGGGGCAGAGGAAGGGACTCCATCCCTGGGCACAAGGATCCCACTCTGGTGGTTTCCATGTCCCTCCCCTCTTCCCTGACTCTCTTCCCGCATATTTCAGGGCTCGTTTTTTAATATTAAATAATAAATAAATTTCATTTAATAGCCCCCATTTAAAAATCAATCTCCCCATGCCTCCAGTTCAACAGCAAAAATAAATATTCAGGTAAATTGTTCCTCCAACACAGACACAGCACAGGAGGGGAGAGGAACCTTTGGGGGAATGTTTTGAACTCAAACAAAATGTTTGTTTTGCTTTCCCTAGTAGACATTTTTCTCCTCCAAAAATAATAAAAATAATAAAAATAATAAAAATAATAATAATAAAACATTTAAAAGCCCAAATAATAACAACAACAATGACATTAATAATAATTAGGATAGGTTAAATGGGGTTAGGATGAAAGAGTAACAATAATAATAAAAGGTTAAATAGGGTTAGGATAAAATAACAATAACGATTGTAATAATAATAATATTATTTAGGATAGCTTAAATAGGGTTACGATAAACTAATAATAACAACAATAAGAAGATCAGGTAAATTAGGGTTTGGATAAAATAATAATAATAACAATAACAATATATAGGATAGGTCAAATAGGGTTAGGATAAAATAACAGCAATTACAATATTAATAATCATATTTAGGATAGGTTAAATAGAGTTAGGATAAAATAATAATAACAACATTAATAATAATAGATTAAATAGGGTTAGGATAAAGTAATAACAATAATAATAATGATAGGTTAAATATGGTTAGGATAAAATAATAACGACAACAATAATAACAGTAACCACAACAATAACAGTAGTAACAATAATAATAATGATAAGTTAAATAGAATTAGGATAAAATAATAGTACTAATAACACTAATACTACTAATAATAATAATAATAGTAAATAATACAAATGAAAAGCTCTGTGGTAGCAGAAAGATTTGCGTGGCCCTGTGTGACCCACCCCAGGAGCTGTCAGGCCCCTGAGCTCCAGCAGYACCTGCAGAATGAACCAACTGCCCCCAGCTGCAGGTTAAGGTGCCCCAGGCAGGAATTCCGTTCCCAGGCAGGAATTGTCCCCACRTGGCCCAGCAGGGCCACCACAGCTCAGGCTCCTGCAGGGACAGCTGCCCCACTCAATCACGAGTGGCAGAGCTCAGCTTGTGCCTCTGTGCCATCAGAAACTCCTTCAGCTGCTGATCACTGCTGCTGCCAGCCCTGCAGCAATTCCTGTCCCCTGGCACTGCCAGCGGGGCTGGAGCCACTCCAGGGGACCTTGGTGTCCTTGATGGGACCTTCAGACCCCATGCTGCTCCCTCCCTGTGCCTCTTCTGCTCCTCAGCTCCTTCACTCTGCCCCTTCTACTTCTCAGTTCTCTCCCTGTGCCCTCTCACTCCTCAGTTCTCTCCCTGTGCCCCTCTCACTCCTCAGTTCTCTCCCTGTGCCCCTCTCACTCCTCAGTTCTCTCTCTGTGCTCCTCTCACCCCTCAGTTCTTTTCCTAGAATCTCTCATTTACAAGTCTGATAGGTGCTAATTGATCATTATTGCTCCTAATTAAAGGAGGATCATTAAYGACCCTGGAATCCCACCATGCAGGGATTTAATTGGGATTTGTGGTCCTCAGTCTCACACCCCATACACAGAGCCTGCTCTCAGAGAGCCTCCCAGGATTCTGCCAGGACACCCAGGGGTGCAGTGAGGTGACCAAGGTGTCCCTGTCACCTGCTGGCCCTGCTGTGGGATCCTGTGGTGGGCACAAGGCACATCCTCAGGCAGCTTCTGACAATAATAATAATAGTAATATTATTACCATTATTATTATAATAATTATACCTATTCTTACAACAATAATGTTAATATTTTTACTACATTTAGTATATTTATTATAACATAGTATATCAACATAATATGTAAAATAATATAAAATTATATTATTACATTTATAGATTACATATTATATATAATATACAATTCATTATTAAGAATAATACATATTCCTATTCTTATAATGGTAACAATAATACATTGTTGGATATTCATTATTATATTTAGTATRCTTTTATATTTATTGTAATATTATATTACATTAATATAAAGTATAATACATYACTATTATTAAACTTATAAATATATACTATACATGTATTATTATTATTGTTATTAATATTATTATTATTATACTACCAAATGCTCCTCCACGGACAGAAAAGCAACAGAAACCCATCCCTGTGGAAACCAGGAAAACTCTCAGGGGTTTTTTGGGATTTTGGGATTTTACACCTTCATACACAGCCCTAAACCTACAGATTCTGACCCAGGAATGCTGCAAATCCATTAAGGATTGATGGGGAGGGAGGAAGTGGTGAAAACTCACCTGTCAGCTGACCCCCCTGCGATTTTACTGCCATCTGGGGACCAGGAGCACCTCAGCAGGTTCTAAATTATAGAATAAATTTAAAAAAAAAGTATTTAATAAATAATTAATAAAATAATAAAAGAAAAATAAACATCTCTTCAGTTTCCCCCTTCTCCTTGAATTAAAATCACCATGAGGTTTTAACCAGCACCAGCAGCACCTTAATGACGTCCCTTTGGAAGAGGAGGTGGTAATTACAGATTTCATTTGATTTTATTGCTGGAAACAGCCAGTGCCTTGTTATTTCACACAAAGTAGATGGTGAGTGTAGAAAATACTTAATGTACAGTTAATTACAGCTGAACCGAGCAAAGGAATCATGTTATTGAGGCTTTAATTGGAATCCCACTTTGTGTATTCATCTTTGAGTACTTATTAAAGCCTTCCTGGCTTAAACTTGAATTGAAAAGAAACAATTTAAGCCAAGTCAATAGCAGGGGGAATGGACCAAGGAGTGGAGCAAACTCACCTTTTCAAAATTATGGACRTTCCCCTGGAAAATCTTCACACACCTCTCCTTGGGGGCGAAGGGCCTCACATCCCAGATCCGAACTGCAGCAGAGCAGAGCCATCAGCTCAGGGGGGCACAGAAGGACAGCGCTGGCAAATCCCCCGTTCCCTCATTTTACCCCAAATCCACAGCCAAGCAGCAGCTTYCCTGCAGGGACAGGCCCAAAGCAGAGGGTGCTGGAGGGGGAAAAATCCAAACCAGTGATCCCAAAAATGAACCAGCAGCTCCTTAGGGGAGGATTTGCTTTATCCTGATGGATTCCATGGTCATGATCCTGGTGGGCTCAACCTCACTGAGCATCCTCAGGGGACACAGCCAAACCA
>NW_026624424.1:65086-71419 GCF_030028575.1 Malurus melanocephalus
GATGCCCAGCCCTGGCTGTCCCCCAGAGCCCCACCTGTGTTGTCCATGGCGTTGGAGAGCAGGTAGGAGCCCTCGGAGCTGAGGCTCAGGCCGGTCACCGAGTCGGCGTGGCCCCGCATGCTGTAGGTGAGCTTGTTCTGCCGCAGGTCCCATACCTGGAATGGCACACAGAGCTGGCAGTGCTGCCCCCAGGGCATCCCTTCCACACACACAGGGACTGGGAAATGGGCTGCTGCAATCAGCTGGGGGATCCAGCTGCTGGGGATGGAAACTTGATGGGTGTTGGAGGAAAATGGGATTTGTGGCTTTGATTGGTGTTCAGCCATCAAGGAGTTATGAGGCAGCAGCCTCACACATGCAGGGTACAGGGAGTGGCTTCCCAGTGCCAGAGGGCAGGGATGGATGGGATATTGGGAAGGGATTGTTCCCTGGAGGGTGGGGAGGGGATGGGATGGAATTCCCAGAGCAGCTGTGGCTGYCCCTGGATCCCTTTGAGTGCCCAAGGCCAGGCTGGACATTGGGGCTGGGAGCAGCCTGGGACAGTCGGAGGGGTCACTGCCATGGCAGGGGTGGCACTGGGTGGGCTTTAGGGTCCCTTCCTATCACTAACAGTTCATGATTCCATGAAAACATGAGGCTGGAACTTTCTCTGTGTTGGAGGAAAACAGAATTTGCCTTTTAGAAGACTTCCAAGTCAAAATGCAAAACCAAGGAGTTAAACATCAGCAGCCCCACGCCTGCAGAATTGCTCTTTAACTGACCACAGAAATGGCCCAAATCCCTGATGGCACAGAGCAGCAGCTACCCCACTGCCATAGCTTCAGGCTGTTCTTCCCAAAGGTGGGCAGTGGGGACAGCTCTGATGGCAGTGCCACACCGAGCACTGGTTGTGACAGGCTGGGGACAGCTCCGGTGGCAGTGCCACACTGAGCACTGGCTGTGACAGGCTGGGGACAGGTCAGAGCAGGGCTGAGGGCACAGGGAGCACAGGCACACAGCCTGAGCCCTCCAGCCACCAGGACAATCAGCTGAAGGAAACGTTGTGCTCACTCCTAAATAAGAACTTTCCACACCAGGAGGAGGCAGAGGGAGCTGCAAACCAGAGCAGAGGGCACAGAGGGGACCTGTCACCACGTTTCCCTCAGTTTCCCTCATATATGGCTCTGTCCCAGGCTGCCAGCACAGCCAGCATTCCACAGTGGCTCCAGGGTGACAGTGGCTCTGGGACAGCAGCAGTGCCAGGCTGTCACGTGCCAGGCTGTCACAGCTCCCTCCCACTGKCCCTAAACCAACAGCAGGGATGGACACAGCGGGTCCAGGGGGTTTGGGATGTAAAATGAGGCAGGAGGCTCCCATGGCTGTCCCAAAGCTGTGACAGGACAGGAAAGGTGGGCACAGTGGGGACACGCAGGGCCCTACCTTAATATCATTGTCGATGCCCCCAGAGATGATCTGGTCACTGGTGTCGTTGAAGGTGACAGCCAGCACTTGATAGGTGTTCTGGAAGGTCTGGACAGCRGCTTTCTTCCTGATATCCCACAGCTGGAAAGAAAAATAGCACTTATAAGAGATGCACATGGATRTTTAACAACAAAATCCCAGGGAACTGGACAGACCTTGGCAGAGGCTCAGATTGCTTGAATAAAATCCCTTTTTAGAACTCAGAACATAATAAAAAATGTTAAATCTGGAGATCTTTATTAAAAACAAAATAAATCTGGGGTCTTTGGAGCACAGGAATGAGGGAAGGGAAAAAGGGGCCAGCACAGGAAATTACAGGAGAGGGAAGACTTGACCAGCACAGATTCCAAAAAAGAGAAGTGACCAGCACAGATTTCAGGAAAGAGAAGTGACCAGCACAGATTTCAGGAAAGAAAAGTGACCAGCACAGATTTCGGGAAAGAAAAGTGACCAGCACTGATTTCAGGAATATTTTCCTCACAGGAAATTTGATTCTTTTGTTAATCCAGAGCAGCAGAAAAAGTCCAACTGAGCAGCTCAACTTTCAAAACCCCCAGATAGTTACAAAAAAAAAGAAGCAGTGAAATTCACTGTCACATTTCTGATTTTGAACTCAGAGTTATAAAACAACAAAATGAGTGCCAGAAAGCTGAATTCAGCCCAGTTAAATGGGGAGATCCCACAAACTCCTGCTTTTTTCCCAGGTTTCTCCCTCGGGGACACACCGACCTTGACGGTGCCGTCGTCGCTGCCGGTGCAGACGAGCTGGGGTCCCCTGCGGGCYGGGTAGCAGGAATTCACAAAGGACGTGTGGCCCTTGAGCCTCTTGACCCTCTCGCCGGTCTCRCTGTCCCACACAGCCACGGTTTTGTCGGTGGATGCTGAGAAGAGCATGCTGCAGGGAACAACCACCGTCAGGGCTCAGCTCCCTCCCTTCCCACCTTCCTTAATGGGACAGAAATCTCCCCCTTTTGGTGTTTCAGGGAGCCTGACTGACACCAGAGGAGCTGCACTGGACAAACTCCCTTTAATCCAATTAAAGGATTATTAATCCAATTAAAGGATTATTAATCCAATTAAAAACTGTCTTTATGCTTCCTCAAGCAGCATCTGACAGATTATGGAGTGTTTATCAGAATTCCAGGCTGCAGGAAACAAGGTTTGTGTCTCTGATGCAGTTTCATGTTGGTGTGGCCAAGCTCAGGAGTGACCTTGGAATTAAAAGGCATTAGAAAAAGCTCAGCAGCAAAGGYGGRACAGCCTTTTTAATTATTAAATTASTGACTAATGATTTAATTATTAAATTAACTGGTCTCTCCCTTGTTCTCTCTCCCTTCCCAGCGACTCCCAGACACCCAACACAAACTTTGCTCTGCTCCCCAGAGCTGCACCGATGGCACTGGTGGCTCACAGGTGCCCTCAGAGCCTTTGCCCACGCTCAGGAGCTGCTCCCAGGGAAGGGGAAAGCCACACCATGAGGATATGCAACACAGAGACTGAGCAAGGGCAACAATCCCAGGATCACTGAGGCTGGAGAGGAGCTCCAGGGTGATCAAACCCACCCTGTGCACTGAGGCTCGACAGGAGCTCCAATGTGATCAAACCCACCCTGTGCACTGAGGTTGGAGAGGAGCTCCAGGATTATCAGGATTTAAGGTGCCTCCAAGCCACCCCATGCCACTCTGACTATCAAATCCACCCTGTGCCCAATCCCCACCTTGTCCTCAGCCCCAAGCCCTGAGTGCTATGTCCAGCAATTCCTTGGACACCTCCAGGGATGGGGACACCAAACCTCCCTGGGCAGTTCCAAGGCCTGACCACCCTTTCCATGAGGAAATTCCTCATCAAGTCTGTCCTGTCCCTGCCCTGGCCCAGCCTGAGGCCGTTCCCTCTCCTCCTGTCCCTGCTCCCTGGAGCAGAGCCTGACCCCGCTGGCTGCCCCCTCCTGTCAGAGCCACAAGGTCCCCCCTAATCCCCCTTTTCTCCCATTTCCCAGCTCCCTCAGCCGTTCCTGGGGCTCCAGCCCCTTCCCCAGCCCCACATTCCTGAGGCTCAGTGAGTCCCTGGGGGACTCTGAGCACAGAAAAGCCCCTTCCCCCAGCAAAGCCCCCTCCCTCACCTGCCATCAGTGTTGTAGTGCAGCTCCATGACRGCCCCGCTGTGTCCCTTCAGCGTGGCGAAGTTGTCACAGTCCCCATAGACGTTCCACAGCACTGGGGGACAGCAAGGGACAGGTGAACACAGCAGAAACATGGCAAMACCCCCTGCTGTGGATGGAGCTGATCTTTGGGAATTCAGCAAAAAAAGGGGATGCACCACCCCCATTACCGAGTCCAGTGTGAGAAAATTATCAGCATCAGGTGAGCCCCAGGACTGAGATGAATGAGGGGTCTTGATTAAGGTGAATTTATTAACAAAAAGAATAAAATATTCCCTTCAGAAACCCCGAACATTAAAAACTGTGTTTCTGCAGACTTTTGGAACCCCGCAAGACACACTCCCAGTACCATCAGGGTGGGACCTGCAGAGGAGCTGGGAAAAGCTTCCTGGAGCCCTCCTGGGTGAGCCTTTCACAGTCAGCGCCCAGCACAGGGAGGGCTGAGCTAAAACCCCTGAGCAGCAGAGCCTGAGCCCACGGGAGCCCTGGGGACAGCAGGGACACTCACGGATGAGCCTGTCGAAGCCAGCYGAGGCCAGGGTGTTGCCGTTGGGATGGAATTTGCAGCAATAAACCTCCCCCTCGTGTCCTGACAGCAGCATGATGGGGGCCTGCAGCGAGGAGCAGCGCGGGGGGCCCTGAGGGACACAGGGGACACGGTCAGGGGACGTACCCAGGGTATGGCCAGCCTGCCAACCACCCTGCCCACATTGCATCCCATCACCATCTCACCAGAATTACAGTCACAGCATTAACAATGTTGGAAAAGACCTCTGAGATCATCAAGACCACTCTGTGCCCGATCACCACCCTGCCCCCAGCCCAGAGCACTGAGTGCCATGTCCAGGCCGTCCTTGGGCACCTCCAGGGATGGGCATTCCAAAGCCCCCTGAGCAGCCCCTAACAAGGCCTGACCCCCCTTTCCATGCAGAAATTCCTCCTGCTGTCCCCCCTGCCCCTGCCCTGGCCCAGCCTGAGGCCGTTCCCTCTCCTCCTGTCCCTGTTCCCTGGAGCAGAGCCCGAYCCCCCCGGCTGCCCCCTCCTGTCAGGGAGTTGTGCAAAGCCACAAGATCCCCCCTGATCCCCCTTTGCTCCAGGCTCAGCCCCTTCCCCAGTGCCCCGGACACGTTCCAGCCCCTCCGGGCCCGTCCTGCTCTGAGGGTCCCAGACTCGGACGCAGCACTGGAGGTGCCACAGCAGAACCCAGTCCCAGCACCCTCCTGGCCCTTCCCTCCCACTGGAATCATCCCCAGGCTCCCTCCCTCACCTTTCCATCCTATCCCGGGTCTRTTCCCACCCCATCCTCACGCTCGCCCACCCTCCCCTCACTTTTTCCCCCGGTTACCGACTGCAGCAGAGCCCCGGCCGGGGGCTGCCCCCCTGCGCCGCCCGTGCCCGGCGCCCCCGGCAGGTCATGGCGGGGCCGCTTGGCGGGCACGGGGACCAGCGGGAGGTCGGGGCCGGGCGCGGGGGCGGCGCCGGGGGCAGGGGGTGCCGGGGGCGGTCCGGGAGCGGGGCCGGGGCCAGGCCCGGGGCCCGGGACCTTCCGCTTCTGCTGCTCGATCATGGCGGGCCGCCGGGCCCCGCCCCCCGCGCCTCATTGGCTGCCGGCCCCGCGCACGCCGCGATGATTGGCGGAGCGCGCTGGTTGCCCCGCCCCCTTGACACGCTGCCGGCGCGCCGGGGATGGAGCCGGGAGCGCGGCGCTTTCTGGCGCGCCCAGCGCTGATTGGTGGCAGGCCTGCTCTTGCCAGCATGAGTAACATTGATTGGTTGCACGTGGCCACCCGGCAGCATTGCGCACTGTGATTGGCGGAGAGAGCGGCCCCTCAGGGTGAGGGGGCAATGGCGGGGGCGGGGTTGAGGCCATGGCGGCGCGTTGGTGTTGTTGTCGCGGGCGCTGAGGTATCCCTGCCACCCCAAGGACTCCGGGAAGAGCTGTTCCGTTCCACCGCGCCGGTTCGGGTCAGTCCTGCACCAGGGCACCGCGTGTTCCGCCCGGGTCCATCCCCGCGCCCCCTGAGCCGCTGAACCCTGAGGGCTCTCTGCGGTTTTTCGGGTGTTAATGAAATGTCTCTTTCCGCAGCATCTCGGAGGGGAAATGCGGTAGCGCGGTGTGAATCCAGCTGCCTGTCGCCGGGCCTTTGGAGGCGATGGAGCCGCTGCCGGAGCTCTACTCGATCTTCCAGGGAGAGGTGCGGGGAGGGCCGGGCCCAGCGGCCTAGGCCATGTTTGGTCAGAGTTTATTCTCTTGATTTAGGCACTGTTTAGCGCAGTGGAGGTTTGGGTGTACCGGGTACACACCCCTGTGCCCGTGGGTCTGTGTGTGGCAATAGGAGTGAGCAGCGGGGGAGGTGGGGTTCTGTCCTTCTGCCCCACTCAGGTGATTCCCCATCTGCAGATCTGGGAATTCCAACATCAGGAGGATGTGGAGCTACTGGAAAGAATCCAGAAGAACCCACGGAGCTGCTCCAGGGCTGGAGCCCCTCTGGGAGAGCTGGGGGTGCTCACCTGGAGAGGAGAAGGCTCCAGGGAGAGCTCAGAGCCCCTTTTGGGGCCTAAAGGGGCTCCAGGAGAGCTGGAGAGGGACTGGGGCCAAGGGCTGGAGGGACAGGACACAGGGAATGGCTTCCCAGTGCCAGAGGGCAGGGATGGATGGTGTGAAAAACGAGATTCACTTTCTTGTTAAAATTTTAAGAATTTTAATAAATGAC
>NW_026624424.1:72081-73477 GCF_030028575.1 Malurus melanocephalus
GATTTTCTTCCCAGGTTGCTGCAGTGACGGATTATGGGGCATTTATCMGAATCCCAGGCTGCAGGAAGCAAGGTTTGTGTCTCTGGTGTAGGTTCATGTTGGTGTATTCAAGCCAAGCAGTGACCTCAGAATTAAAGGAAAAGATTTAGAATATGATGGATTTTTGCATAAATACCAAAAAATCCTCAGATTTTTGGTAACTTTGGGGTATCTTAGGGTGAGGTTTTGGTCATTTCAGAATATTTTGGTGGAGGATTTTGGTAATTTCGGAATATTTTGGTGAAGATTTTTAGTAATTTCATAATATTTTGGTAGAGGGTTTTGGTAATTTCAGAATATTTTTGGTAGAGGTTTTTTGGTAATTTCAGAATAGTTTGGTGAAGAGTTTTTGGTAATATGAGAATATTTTAGTGGAGGTTTTTTGTCATTTGTTCCCAGATTTCTCTGCAGAACCCTGTTGCCCATGTGTCAATAACCCAAATTAAAATCTAGTTTGGGGCAGTGTGGCCTGTCTTAGTTAAAAAATTTTGAGCACCATCGAGAAAATAAATGTATTTATTTATAAGTACCTTTATTATCCGTATTTGTTACTTATAACTGTGCGGCCCTGCTAGTGGTGTGTACATTGTAAACCACACTCAGAAATAGAAATTAAAAAAGAATGAGCTGAAGATGAAATACACACTACTAATTCTTGAATCTAATTTATTTTTATTATTATTTTGTTTACTACTTAAATTTATTAATTTTAAATTATTTAGGTTATTAAATTTAATTTATTAATTTTAATTTATGAACATATTTAATTAATTGCTTAATTAATTTAAGAACATATTCATGTTCTTAACTCTTTCTCACACACCAAAGGATTATCTGCTCTGAGCCACTTTGGAAACTGCARATCTGAGGTTCAGTGGAGAATTATTTGTATGGAAATGAAAAAAAGGATGAGCTGAAGATGAAAAGCACTTAATTTTTCAATGTAATTTATGAATGGTAGAAAAATACGTTGTTTCCACATCCTGGAGGGTTATCTGCTCCAAGCCACTTTGAAAACTGATGTTAGTASGGCAAATCTGAGGATTTTTTCTCTCTCTTCTCTCCCAGGCCTTGTCCACAGGWCTCACATGTCYGCCTGCCGTGTGGATAAACCCTCYGAGATTGTYGACGTTGGGGACAAAGTCTGGGTGAAGCTCATTGGGAAAGAGGTAACCTTAATTATAATAAAATACCCTGAGAGTTAATTAGTTAAAACCGTGGCCATTTATTCTGTTGTTCCATCTCTTTGCTTTGCAGATGAAAGATGAGAAACTGAAGCTCTCCCTGTCCATGAAGGTCGTCCATCAAGGCACAGGGAAGGACCTGGATCCCAACAATGTTTCCCTTGAGTAGGTAA
>NW_026624425.1:0-1704 GCF_030028575.1 Malurus melanocephalus
ATCCTGCGCCTGCAGCTTGAGCTCAACCAAGTCAAGTCTGAGATTGACAGGAAGATAGCAGAGAAAGATGAGGAGATTGACCAGCTGAAGAGAAACCATCTGCGAGTGGTGGAGTCCTTGCAGAGCAGCTTGGATGCTGAGATCAGGAGCAGGAATGAAGCCCTGAGGCTGAAGAAGAAGATGGAGGGAGACCTGAATGAAATGGAGATCCAGCTGAGCCATGCYAACCGCCAGGCTGCAGAGGCACAGAAGAACCTGAGAAATACCCAGGGAGTGCTCAAGGTATATTAAGCTAAGGATGTGCTTAGGGGCGTTTAATTCGTCCAGTGGCTTTGCTGTCATCCTCTACATGCATTGCAGTCCCTTCTTAACAATCCTTAATTGAAGAGCCCAGAGCTGCACACAATAGTCAGTGTGAAGCCACATAAAAACTTAATAAAACAGGAATTCAGCACCAACTCTACCTTGGCTTTACAAAATCCTATCAGCGCACATCCAGACAGCATCTCTGCTTTCTTCCCAGGTTATGTGGCCCTCGTTCTTCCACCTAGGCGTTTCCTTCTTAGACTTCAGTTTGGCCTGAAGGCCCTTGCTCAGCCACGCTGAWGTCCTGTCTTGCCTGACTGTTTACACACATGATTTGAGAGCTCTTGCCCTTTAAATAAAAAGTTCTTAACTCTTTTTTGGCTCTTTATCCTCAAGGGCAGTTTCTCAAGTGGGTACTACACATTATATCCTTAAACAACTAAAAGTCYACTCTCCTAAAATTCAGGGTCCTGACCTTACTCTCCAGCTGTCCCAGATCCCCATGAATCAATCTCCTTGCTGACTTTCTAAGACAGACTGACAAAAAWTCCAAAATAAAATATATACCTATAATTACATGTAATGAACTGCCATAATAATTATTGGACTGGTGGCAATTGCCATAGTGTAACAGTGCTGTATCATGTTATAACTTCTCTTTCTTCTCCACCTTATAATTTCTCTTTATTCTCTTAAAGGACACCCAGATACACTTGGATGATGCTCTCAGGACACAGGATGACCTGAAGGAGCAGGTGGCCATGGTGGARCGCMGAGCAAACCTGCTGCAGGCTGAAATTGAGGAGCTACGGGCAGCCCTGGAGCAGACGGAACGGTCGAGGAAAGTGGCTGAGCAGGAGCTTCTGGATGCAAGTGAGAGAGTTCAGCTTCTCCACACTCAGGTGAGATTCATAGGATTCAAAATCTCATGGGCCTTTTTCTYCATGTACAGATCTTTTGTGAAAATTCTTAAAGCAAGTCTTATAAAAGAAGCTCTACATAAACCAGAATTATTACACTTGTGCAGAAAAATTGGTTGCGGCTAAATGAGTAGGATTGCATTAGCAGTCAGAAGGGCTTCTTCAAATTTTAATAATTCTCTATCTGGCTGTGTATGACCTGACAAGATGCATCAGGAAGATGCTAATATTAGATATTTAGCAGATAACTTTACATTGAAACAGTAAATTTCTAAAATAAGAGTTCTCTTTTGGAAATAATAGCACAAAATTTGATTGTTCAACAGAATACCAGCTTGATCAACACCAAGAAGAAGCTGGAAACAGACATTGCCCAGATYCAGAGTGAAATGGAGGATACGATCCAGGAAGCCCGCAATGCTGAGGAGAAGGCCAAGAAGGCCATCACAGATGTGAGTTGGGCATTCCCTGCATTGCT
>NW_026624425.1:2589-14622 GCF_030028575.1 Malurus melanocephalus
CAGCCTGTTTCACACAGGAGGTCAGAGTAAACAAACCCAGGGGCCACATCCACTGATGACGAGTTCCCGAATCTCTGCTAATAATCAGTAGCAGAAGGCTTCTAGGTCGACTCAACCCAGTAATTAACACTGACAATTGGGCAGGAAGGAGTGGGAGAGTAAGTACAAAAAAGACAAATTCAAGGGATTAAATTTCTCCTCATGTGTGACATAGTCCTGATGAAGCTTGTCCCAGTAGGGTCCTGAAAAGGGGAGCATGAGGARCTCTGYGTGGCTCAYGTGTGAGCAGTGGTGGGAGGAGGATCAAGATTTCCAGCACTGGAAGGCCGAGTTGCAGCAGGAGAGAAACCCCTGCCCTGGGCTCCTCATCCCTGACTCYYYYTCCCCAYACAGGAGGAGCTGTCCAATGTCAACCTCTCCAAGTTCCGCAAGATCCAGCACGAGCTGGAGGAAGCYGAGGAGCGGGCTGACATTGCAGAGTCACAGGTCAACAAGCTCCGTGCGAAGAGCCGCGACTTTCAYGGCAAAAAAATAGGAGAGGAAGAGTGAGAATGTCAMGAGGCAGCAAAGTGACCTGAGGGCAGYGCAAAATGTGAACCCTCTGTCACTTCCTTCTGCACAAAGTGTTTATAACCATGTTAATATGTAGAGAATAAAGACCATAGAATTCTTAGCATACACAGCAGAAGCAGTGCTTTTTGGTTATTACAATTCAATTCAGCAGTCACACAAGTTTGGGGCATTTTCAAATGAAATATTTAGTTTCACTTTAACCCTTGGGTAGCAGTAGAGCTTTACTTATCTGCAGTATTTCTCGACTRTCTTACTTCATTACCAAGGAGGAAACAAGACTAATTTAATTTCCATATTGGGAGAGGATCAGGACAAAGGCAGRACAAGTACCTTTTCTGTCTTGGCATAGCAAAAGTGTTTCTGCCTTTGTGAGTCCTKTTTCAACATGGGTATAGTACTCAGAGGTTCTCATTGGTAGTCCCATTATCACTTAGGCAAGTGGTATTTAGAGACTTGCCCTAAAGAAAAACGTCTGTAGTCCCAAAAACATCTGGATGTCTCTGGGTCCTTATGGARGAACTTATGCAAGGACAGAGATGCTGCTTCCTTTGAACAAGGCAAGTAAAGGSCAGAAACTCTAAAGAATGGCTTGTTACTGAGCAAATTTAAAGCCTTGATAATGACTTTATGAATAAGGTCCTGGCAACCAGTTCTAAAGAAAAACAAATAATATATTATTTGGATAAGAGGATATAGCAGTGCTTTACTTCCTCTTGRGACAGAATAGCCAATATCAATATAATATGTTCCTGTTGTAAATTAAATTGAACTTAATGAACAGCTTGGCAGAAKTGTGAACAGGAGGATAAACCCCAAGCAGTGTAACATGTAGAGCCACCAGAACAAGCTGGGAACAGCTGCAGTACTGTATAGTATTTTTTAGTACTGAAATRTGTAAGCTTTTGTGCTAAGGAATAATTAAGAGTTACGTACAAATTAAAAAGGAGCTTGTTTTCATCATGCAAATCTTCAACTGAGAATAATATTGAGAACATCACAACTTRAAAGAAATCATAAAACCTAACACTTTACAGAGATAAAAATCCACAGATAATAATGACAAGCTGTGTCCTACCTGTCTGACTCTTGCAGTGCTGGGTAAGTGGAATGTAGATACCAACTGCATTTGGGCTGAACAGAGAAGAAACAAGACATCTGCACAAGATGTACTGCTATGAAAAGCTGTTTCCTGCAAGGCAAGAAGCAGTACTTAAAACAGGGACCCATTTTTGTGGCAATACTGGACCCTGGCACATTGCATAGCTGGCCTAGGGCAGATTCCACACACAGAATACAGTTTCTCATTTTACCATTGTAAAGGAGACTTGGCTCTATCACACTAGAGGAACATTTGAGGGCCCCTCAGTGCTCCTGGCTAGGTCTACACCTCCTGTTTAGGGACAGTGCTTCAAGGTGCTGTGAAACGGCTGGGGAAGGGACCTGGAGTTTTTGGAAAGGAGATGGCGAGAAGACAGCAGGGAGGAAGCCTTTTGCACTGACCATAGCAGTCAGTGTGTATGTAGCAATAGCATACAGGATTGGGAGGTCTTCCTCTTCCCAAACACACTGAGGTTTACACCCAAGGAATCCTCCCATTTTATAACTAAATATGGAAGTAATTTGCTAGGCAGCAGCTAAACATATTTAAGGAGAAGATGACGCCCTGTATGGACTCCTGTGTCACTGTAAGTGATGCTCCTCAGAGATGGCATCTCTGTGTGTGAAGCTGTGAAAACTTCATCAGTGCCAGTGATACCTGGGCAACAAGGAAAGCAAATYACTCCTCTCCTTTCCCCCTTCCCACAGTATGCTCCCAAGAAACAGGTGGAATTSTTTCTTTCCTTACCTGCCACACCTTGACAGGAAGCAAGAAAATTTTACTTGTTCTAAAGCACGTATTTCTTTGAACAAACAAACCAACAAACAGCCTCAAAAACTTAATTCAAAAGGCAGTATTGCAACAGTGTGTAAGTGAAAACATGGGGAAGTGTTTCCAGCTCCATCTGTACATCTTTTAACCTGCTGACAGACTAGCAAATACCACAACAACTTTGGAGACCATAKTTCAATGCCAAAAATCCCTGTTCCCTTGGGAAAGTATTACAGTCACGCTCAAAAATGAACAAGCTGCTCTGACTGTGGAAGAATCATGATGCACTTGAAGTGCATGTGAAACTGTTAGAGCTTCTCTCTCACCTGTAAGAAATTATGGCCTAAGGATTTCTTCCTAAATGCTCAACTGATGAAAGGTAACATTGCASGTTCCTTAAGAGACAACACTTTGGGCCAGAATTCAAACTGCACAGGTGGGAAAGGGAGAGAAATCACACACACTGCACTGTGCTGACCCAGCCTTGCCACCAAGCCATCCTGGAAAGCATGGGTGAAGACTTTGGAATCAGAGCAGAATATTAATGGGATGAGTAAGGAAAACTAATTTCTCCTCACTTTTGATTTGCTGCCTTAGCTGGAGGTCAGGCGTCATTTTGCATCAACACACTATTTCTGGAGTCAGACTGCTTGTGATCTGAAATGTGCTGATGCACAGGTAACTGATCTTGGGAAAAACATGGGCCCRTAACAGGCATAAAKGAACATCTCTAAGAGAAGGTTTAAAATAGATGCAGCTGATGAACTCTGCTAGAGCTGCTGCCTCATGTGGACTATGGASTTCTCTGACCTTAGACAGCTTGGGCATRGACATGCTCTGTCTCCTGGGCACAAAAGCATCAGCACTTTAAGAGGGACTAAGACATGGAGAAAATATTTCTGACCTTAAGAAAGAAGTTCCTTACAATAATCACAGAATCTGCTGAGTTGAAASGGACACATAGGGATCATGAAATTCAGCCCATAGGTGAATGRCCTGTRCAGGGATTGTGYGCACAACCTTGGCATTATTAGCACCATGCTCTGCCCAACTGAGCTAATAATGCCAGATACAGCTTTTCACTGTCCATGCCCTCAGCCCACAGCAACATTGCCTTGACCAGAAAAGGCTTTCTTCCCCAATGACAGTAAAGAACAGGACCAGAGAGTGAAAGAGAGAAAGGAAGAGAGAAGCAAAGGAGAGAGAGKAAGGAGAGAGGAGGATGAGTGGGGTTGGGAGCAATTGAGAGAAAGGAACACAGAAAGAGRATGAAACTTGGAAAAAGGCAGAGAGAAAGGAGGGGAGGCAGGGAGGCAGGAAACAATTTAACATCATTTGGCTGTTGGTACCTGACCTTGGACTTAACTCTGCTGCTTTTGATCATCTGAGACAGTGTTTGCAAGTTACATCAGCCCTCTCCAAGTATCTGAGTCACGGTGTGAGTAGCTGCTGTTCCCAGGTGCAGAATAGTGGCTGCATAGGCCAGAGGTGTGATAAGATCAAAAGGATGAAGGAAACTCACTTGGAAGGGACTGTCACATACCTACCCTCTGMAAGGGGAATTGTCACTGCTCTTGTGAACCACTGTCCACCCACCCATATCATGCCCAATGCCCTACAATGGGTGCCTTACTTAGAAGACCAAGAAAGTGTCTCTGTTCTCTGAATCTCTGCTTTGTCCTCGCACTGCAGGAGGGGCAGGCAGGTTGTGTCTTGTGCCTCCTCACATCCCATGTCCCTGTGAGCCGTGATGTTAAAAAAAAAAGGCTGAAAATTCTGAAGTGGTGCATCTTGGGAAAGCAGAGATGTTTGTGGGGACTGGGAGGGCAGGTTCGGCGTGGGACACTCCTTGAAAAGCAAAGAGTGTAAGACCATGTCAAGCTCTCAGTGAGATGCTATTTTACAAGGTAAATATTTTATGGGTAATTCTTTAAAGCATATTTTGTGAATGGGGCCTTCATGCAAAAAAGTATGCAATACAGAGCAGTAAGTTCACAATGTTTCTCCTCAGAACTTCAATCTGKGCACAGCACTTGCATAAGTGTCCTGCAGAACAGTGACACTATATCCCAACATATAAACCAAAATGTCCTTGTGAGCTAAGAAATAATTAAAATTCTTCTTTTAATGAAGGAAAATCTGATCCTGGGCTGCATCCATAAGGGTGCTACCAGCAGAGCTAAAGAAGTCATCCTCCCACTCTACTCAGCACTTGTCAAGCTGCAAGTGCAGGACTGTGTCCAGTTACGATCACTGAGATTTCAAGAGAGACAAAGAACACAGAGATTTTCTAAGCACTGAAGAACCTGCCTTATGARGAAAGACTGAAGGAGTTAGGTCTTTTCTCCCTGAAACAGAGAGGGCTCAGGGGGTAGCCTCACCATAATTTTCCAGTACTTAAAGGGTGCTTTAAGAGGACACAGGTTCTCTCTTCACAAGGAACCTCATAGACAAATGAGTGCAAGTTGCACAGAGAGAAATTTAATCTTAATTTAAGAAAGAAAATCTTACACTGAAAACAGTCATTCACTGGAGCAAGTGCCCTAGAGAAAGGMGTGGGCTAAGGCCAGCCCACATCACTGGAGGCTTCCACAGTGTGACTGGACAGGSTGCTAGATAGTCTCACCTAAACTCCCTTTCCCATCAAAGTCTGGGCCAGATGATCTACTGAGGTCCCTTCCAACCTGGATTGTTCTACAATGCTAYGATTTTTTGATATTTCATAAAGAAGGTTGCTGCAAAAGTGATGTAATGTCTGTCTAATTTCCATTCATAGCCTCAAAAGAGTCAGGCTTGAAAATTAAGCTGATATACTGCCATGCCAAGGTGTTTGTGTTTCTATTATATGTGAGTCATACCTTATTATATTTTTTTTATTCTCTCAGTACAAGCTGGTCATTTTTTCTAATACTGAACTTTGAACATTGAATTCTGTCATTTCTGCTTCACTTTGCAATATCTCAGACATTTCCAGACACTAATCTTCCTCCTGTTGGCTTCTCAGTCTTTCAACCCTACTAATCTTCTATGTAACTGAAGCTCCAATGTGTGGTGAAAAAAGTATCCTCTATATCATGCTCATATTATTTAGAACGCTGCTCAGATGTCATCCTCTCATGTTTGCTGTACCGGTAGAAAGATTTTGAATATCTAACTGACGCACTTTCAAGAACTGTTTATCCTGACATTCCAGGTCACAGTTTTTACCTTMCTCTGCTCAGTGAAATGCCATCTTCCCCTTAGCTGCAGATAATCTGTCACTGCAGCTTTTCAGGAAGCCACTTGGAATCCACACCAAAAAAAGGATGGCATCAGCTTTACAAAACGTAATTTACAACAGTCCATATCAGGAAAAGTAACCACTTTGATTACTATGAACTGAACAAAGATCATGAGCATAGCAACCACTAAGAAGATGCACAGGACTTGAAGGGAGAAAACCCACCAATTCATACAAAAAAGCAATCAAAAAATAAATAGCCTCCCCCCGCTCCCCGAAAAAAACCCACCCAAACAACTGCTTTTGAAATTTCACCAGCAGCATTATCCTGGGTTTTATGCTCTAGTCCCACGGATTTCAGCTCTCATCTCTCATAGCCAGTGCAATGAACATCCCAAACTGCTTTTCATACCAGAGGATGAATTTTAGTCTGTCATTACTTATGAAGAGCAATCTTCTTCGAGATCAGTTCATGTTTCTCACTATTTTTTTCGTTCCCTGCACCAGCATAGACTAGGGATGGCTAACAGACCTCCAAACCATGTTTCTTTGCTGGGCAACTTATAATGCCAGCCACAGAATGGCACACAAACAGCCTGCAAKAAACACACTTAACTTTAGTCTGATCTGTTTCTTACTGATTTTTATATACAAAGTATGTCCTTACCATCACAATGGTCCAGTACTCATCTACGTCTTAGCAGAAGTGTAGGGATAAGAAGTTTTGCTCCAGCAGATCAGAGCATCAACATTTCAGCATGTGCTAACATTCCTGAGAGGTCTCATTTTACACAGAGGGCAGCAGAAATGGTGCTGCAGCAGGGGCTGAATATTCCCTGCCAGACTGTTAATCAGGATCCACAGCAGCCCTGTTCATATTGACAGCATGGCTAACAACAGCACTGGCAAGCTACAAATCCCATGGGGAAGGCTTTGGAATACAGTATCTGTTCTATCAGATAATTCAAAGTAGTAYAAAACTGAAATGGAAATAGTGGTATGTTTGTCTATCTCATCTGGGAGCTTTTCGATGTAGCTTATTAGATAGCAGATATATGTCTGCTCATCTGAGTGTTTTAATGTTTGGTACAAATTTTTCTGACAGCTTCAACATTAACCTTGAAAATGAAAAAATTATTATTGAAGAACGATGCCATTAACTGCATCATTGGGACTAATCTGTCCCAGTGTGAGAAAAGGCTRTAAAGGGTGAACCAAGTGATCTTTCTCAAACATCTATATGTCTATATATGTCTAGATATGTCTATATCAGTTTTTACACATGTATGTATGTTACTGGAACAATCTGCCAAAGGAGTTTGTGGATGACCCATCCCTGGMAATGTCCAAGGCCAGGTTGGATAAGGCCTTATGGGAGKTGTCCCTGCCYATGGTTGGGTGGGGTTGGGCCTAGAGGATCTTTCAGGTCTCTTCCARCCTTTAACWTTCTATGATTCTGTGATTCTATGATTTATACATCGATTACAAGCATTTTGTGGGCAGGAGGATTGTGTGAGAGAACCATGAACATCTGAAGTAAGCAGAGTACTAAAGGAAAACAAACAGACAATCTAAACAATKTGTGCTGGTTTCTACTTCAAAGAGAGGAAGTTTCCAGAAAAAAATGGAGAGAAATAAAAGAGAAAAATGTGAGGAACCCTGCTAACTTAAATTCTCCACGGGACAGTTCAGGTTGTAGGGGAAAATACTGACCAGTTAGATATCTGTTGCATCAAATTTTAGATATTTTTTAAAGTGTATTTGTAGAAGTGACCTGTTGTTTAAATCATGCTTAGTACCAACAAAATAAAATGTTGTACCTGTGTTRCTAAACTTTTAAAACTTTTTTGGTTGTGGGAAAGTAGATCCATCAGTATGATGTCTGCATAAGACAAATTGGTAGAAAGCAGAATAAGAACCAAATTTGAAAATGAAAGCTGTGTCTCACAAAGCATTTGACTCCAAAAGAATCAACAGGGACATTGATAAGAATGCYTAATTAATACAGTATGATGAGATTTTGGAAAATGTACAGATGCTCCTGTGTAAAATGGGTAAAACCTACCGGTTGACTGGAAAGAAATATTTACCTTGTAAAAAGGCAGGATATGAAGTAGGGAAACAAATGCTTAGCTGATRTGGGAAGCCATGAGCAGAGTCCCACAGAGATATGGTTTAGGACTTGTGTAGTTCAGCATTCAGGACACAGAACTCAATACTGTTCCCTCTGGATCTCCCTGGCACCCCTGCCACAGCAAGGATGGGCCTGAATATCCTCCTGGACCTCCAGAAGGTTCCAGCTCCCCGGTACAGGACAGCACAGGAAGAGATGACCCTCTCACACCCATCACACCCGCTCCCCCCCTGTGCTGGCTTCACCTCTGGGGTGTTGATCCCCCTTTTTAGGGTGTCCAGCCCTTTTCCCACAGGGATGGGCCTGGCCCCACCCATGGGCACAACCCACAACCAGCCTTTGTGGGAGGGTGGGATCATTAGAGAGTGAGGGGGCTGTTTCTGCTGACCTGAAACTTGGCTCCTGCTCTGTGCCAGGGGCTCTCTGGGTACTGGGCTGAGGGAACAGCATGTCTGAATTCTGTGGCACTCCCAGCCCCATGCTCACTCCTTTCCACAGTTCCTCCCAGACAGCATCTGCTACGGATATGTGTCCCACCGTCACCCCGTGGCTGAGGGGCTCATGGCTCATGCCAGACCCTTTTCCCTTCCCAGCACCCCACAGCCCAGGACTCTCCAGCACAGGGCCCCTAAGAGCCAGGCCTCCCTCTGAGTCCCACATGCCCTGAGCCAAGAAAGGATTGGTGGCCATCTAGGCCACAGTGACCACAAATCAATCGAGTTTCAAACCTCTGACAAGAGGAAAAGTGCCAGCAAAACCTCAGCTCTGGGCCTGAGGAGAGCAGACTTCAGGCTGCTTCAGGAATTGGTAAGGAACATCTCTGGGGAAAATGTTTTTGCAGGTGTTGGGGCCCATCACTGCTGCTCACTTTTGTAACATCACCTCCTAAGGGCACAGGCAATTCCCACATGTCAGAAGCCAMGAAGGGGAGGCAGAAGRCTGGCTTGGCTGAACASGCACCTTCTCTGGGAAAGAAGATGAAAAAGGAAGCTGTGTGCCCAGTGGAGACTCAGGAGACRGGAGAAGAATACARAGATGCTGCTTGCCATTGTAGGGAGAAACTGAGGCCAAAGCTCAGCTGGAAATGAAGGTGACAAGAAATGTGGGGCACAGTAAAAAGTGTTTCTTTCAAACCTATTAAGGGCCAAAGGTAGTGTAGAAATAACATTGGCCCCTTAYAGGATGTGGATGGTCACCTCACAAACAGGGACAAAGACRAAGTAAAYGTGTTTAAAGCATTCTTTGCCTCCATCTTCAATATTCATCCCACCCYTCCCAGTGGAAAACATGGATTGTTCCACGGGACACTCCAGAGRCTTTGAGGAGGGCAAGYCCTGCKCAGSCACAACCAAATCACCCAGACTTTCCTTGAAGCTTTTGTATAGTTTTACTATAATATGAGAAAAAGTCCTTCATGGAAGTTTAAGTCACAAGCCATAACACTTCAGGTATTGCAAGTTAACCACAAGTACTCTAAAACAACATCAGCTGTATTACAACTGTATCTGAGTTACAAAAGAAAAACAAAACCACCAGTGATCATTTCACCACTGTGTCTGCATAACCAAACTAGTTAGGTAAAAAAGGCAACATTGTACACATAGCACCCATCTTAGTATCTACAAAAGCCAACATTATAATATGTGTTTATAACACACCATCCCCAAGCTCAAACTTTCATGGGAACTCTGCCCTCCAAAGAGAAAAAACTGTCAGGTAGGAGGAATGCCTCAAGAAGTCCTTCTCCCTCTCAGGGCTTGACAACTTCTCTTGTCCTACCTAAGCACCCAGTCATTAAGAAAATGACCTGTCCATCAGTGTATCTTAGCAACAAAATGAGAAAGAAATTCCCCAAGAAAGGAAACAGAAGGAGAAACCTTAACCCCCAACATGCATGGTTGTCCTTAAGGCAAAAAAAAAAATAGTATCTGCTTCCCATCAAAAGAGAACACTACTGTTCACCAATCCCTGTAAGATTAATCACATTGCACTTTGTGGAATTTTCTCAGGACTGGGAATCTTATTTAGAACATCCAAGGCTCAGGCACATGAAAGCCCTCCATCAAAAATATTAGTAAACTTTCATGAAAACAGAGGCAGTTCCTTTCTGCTGCCTGCCTGTAAGCAAATCTCTCTGCCAGACTGCTGGCAAAAAAACATCTCTTATTATATCTCATTATTATATCTCTTATTATATCTCATCCCTACATCTCTTATTCTATCTGAACCCCATTCTGGTTCAAGTTTGTAACAGACTGACTAAATGATCCAGAATGGCAAGGAATTCTCACCGAGGCAACAGAAGATTCTCCCACCAGCCATGCCAGCCCCGAATGCCTTTGTGAGTCCTGAGATTGTATTGCTCTGCTCACTGAAATCTCCCTTTGATGGAGTGCCGGTGATGCAGTGCTCATGTTGGGACCTATCGTGGCCATTACGGACACCAGACCAGAGTTCAACATTCGGTGGGACGAGATGACAAGCTGGGGTGATCCTCTGTTCTACTGGAACCATACTTGCTCAGATCCCCTTCAGGAGGGATTTCCAGACCTGCCTTCATACACCATGCACACACCATGTACTGACTGCATTAAGGACCAGGAATGTCCTGTCTGGGGACAAAGTCTGGGGAAGGAATGACTGTCCTGAGGGTTGTGACCTTCAGCAAGACCTAACACTACAACAGAATCCACATTACAAGTAAAAATGGATGAAAGACAGTTTATCAAAGGCAGGCCAAGACAGATAAGACTGTGCAGGTGAAGGAGCTGTAGCATTACTGATCTAGCTGGACCAGAACAGCCAGATCTGGAGCAGGAAAAATGCTGTTAACGTGGAAAACAGTCAGGCATTGAGCACTGGCAGATGGGGAAAAGAATGCTTCCCACCAGACAGCCTGCCAGCTCATGCCCTTCAACTAGCAGGGCTGCAGGGGCCTTTGCTGCTCAAAATATTCTGGCAGTCTCTGAGACAAGTAAACGAGAAACACATTTAGCAAGTTCCTGTGGCTGACCTGGCTGGGAAGGCACCAACCTCCCTATTTYACTTCTGTATTAGACACACGTGTCATTTGCTCAGTGCTGACAGGGAGGAATCTTGATGGAAAGCAAATAGATGAAAATAAAAGACAGAGAAACCAAACAGAATGGTGGTTTTGTGATCAAAGTGTCCAGCCCAGTATGTCCTTGGAGAAATATTGATARAAGTCTCTGGCATAGGGGAGCCAAATTTGTTTATTTGGGGTACTTCCCAGGTCCATATGAAGAGAACAGGCAGTCAAAGGACAAACAACAGTACAGTGTACTTTCTTGAATGAAATGAAGATACGTTTCCACACAGAGCTCACCCTCTGGTGGCAGTGCATGTAGCAGGACAGTGGGAGGGCCTTTGGTGCAGACCTTGCTGCCACACAACCTCAGACACCATCAAGGCCAGGACAATGCTGTGGGCCACCCTTTGGTTCCTGACATGTCTGTCCCAATAAGCCAACAGACAGCAGCCAGGCAGAGACAGCCCCTTGCAGAGGGGCCATGGAGAGCCTGGAGCCCAGGAGCTGCTGCTCTGGGGCCAGGACACCCCTGTGTTGGCACAGCAGCAGGCTGAGCACAGGCAGTGCCAGACACAGCCACTGCTTGTGGCTCTGGCCAGAACACTCACCTGGGCAGCAAAGCACTCTGTGTCCTCATGGAATGCACAGAAAGCTGCTGGAGTCAGGGCCAGCTGGGGCCTCTTCTGCTCTGGGCAAAGCAGCTCATGCTGTGCCAGGCGATTCTGGCTCCGGGCTGATGTGGGTTTCAAATTTGTCAAGTTTGCAAAGTGCATGAGACAGAGCCTGGGGAGGCAACACACTAGGATGGATTTGTAAGGGTTTGTCCCACCTGAAAGCAAGTGGGGACTGACCCCATGGACGAGTGACCCACGCCGCAGCCGTTTTGGGAGGACTGTCTGCCCATGGGAGGAGACTCAGATTGCAGCAGTTTTGGGGTGACTGCTGCTTGTGAGATGGACCCACGCTGGAGAGGGTCACGGACAACTGTCTCCCGTGGGAGAGACCCCACAGCACAGCAGGGGAAGGTCTCCTCACCTTGAGCAGTGGAAGAAGATCTTGGTTATGAACTGACCATAACCCCTGCCACCATGCCCTGTTTCCTGCGCTGTCGGTGGGAAGGAGGAAGGGGTTGGGGGTAAAAAGGGTGTCTTTAAGGGTTTATTTTTCTTCTCATTATCCTCCTCTGA